>NC_091345.1:11438842-11476342 GCF_038502225.1 Cherax quadricarinatus | reverse complement strand
ATTTTTTTAAATCCAAAATGAATAAAAATTTATTTATTAAATATTTAATATATTTCCCAAAATTTAAAATATTAATTAATTAAATTTTTTTAAAATTTTATTTTTTACCTTTAAATTTAAACAATTATAAATTTTTATAATTTTTTTTATACTCATAAAAATTATTCCTTATAATTTTTAATTTTTTTTTTCCCTTTTTATATAAAGGGGGTTTTAAAGTTCCCCCAAAATTTTAAAATTTTTTATAATTTATTAAAAAAATTATTAAATTTTATTTGTTTAAATTTTTATATATATTATTTTAAATTTTTATTTAATTTTTATTTTAAATTAATTTGTTTTTATTAAATATATATTTTTTTGGATTTAAATTAAGTCCTTTTTTTAAATTTAAATTTAAATTTTAAAATTTTTAATTTTATTAATGTTTATTGTTTTTAATAAATATATTTTATTTTTAATTTAATATAAATTAATTTTGTATTTTTATTAAAATTTTAATATTATTTTATTTTTTATTTTAATTTTTTTTATTTAAAATTTTTTTTATATTAATATATTTTAAAAATTATAAGTATTTTTTTTTATAATTTATTATATTAAATTTTTTTTATTATAAAAAATTTGAATTTAATATTAAAATTTTTAAAATATTAATTTAAATATATTTTTAATTTTGTAATATTTATATTAATTTTTTATTTATATTTTTTTATTTTTTATTTTTATTATTTATTAATTAATTTTAAATAAATAATATATATATATTTTATAAAATTAATTAATAATAATTTATAAATAATAATTAAAAATATTTATTATTAATATATTTATATTTATTTATTTTTTTATAAAATATTAATTATTAAAATAAGAAAACTCAGATGAGTGTGTATAAATAAACGTGTACATGTATGTGTAGTGTGACCTAATTGTAAGTAGAAGTAGCAAGACGTACCTGTAATCTTGCATATTTATGAGACAGACAAAAGACACCAGCAATCCTACCATCATGTAAAACAATTACAGGCTTTCGTTTTACACTCACTTGGCAGGACGGTAGTACCTCCCTGGGTGGTTGCTGTCTACCAACCTACTACCTCATATATATATATATATATATATATATATATATATAGAATATAATTGCAATCTTTGAAATTAGCGGGACCAGCCTTGCTGTTCATTTTTTTAGTGTTCCTTTCCTAAGCGGTGATGCCATAAAGGTTTTTACCATATATATCGACAAAAAAAATAGTTAATTCTGAAAAAAAGATAACACAGTGCTATATTTTTTCTTCAGCGAACCGGCCGTATCCCACCGATGCAGGGTGACCTAAAAAGAAAAACTAAAGTTTTTCTTTTTAAATTTAGGAATTTATACAGGAGAAGGGAATACTAGCCCTTTGCTCCCGGCATTTTAGTGGCCTTTTACGACACGCATGGCTTTCAGAGGAAGAATTCTTTTCCACTTCCCCATGGATAGCAGAGGAAATAAGAACAAGAACTAGTAAGAAAGTATAAAAAAAGGCAGATGGGTGTGTAAATATATACGAGTGCACATGCGTGTGTAGTGTAACCTAAGTGTATGCAGAAGTAGCAAGATATACCTGTTATCCTTACCATCATGTAAAACAACTACAGGTCTCCGTTTCACACTCACTTGACAGGACGGTAGTACCTCCTGGGTGGTTGCTGTCTACCAACCTATTACCTAGGACAGTGTTATATGTTCACATTAAAACTGCATTTGCTTTACAGAAAGCATGGGTCAATATATTTGCTTAACCCTGGCAGCAAACGCATGCAAAAAAGTTTACATCTAGTATGATTCTACATCTAACATCTAGGGCCTCAAAACTCCAAACAACTATTGTAATTACTCTCTCTGTTAGATGTTGGCAGTATTTTGTCTCATACAAGGCCTCCTTCAGTGAAAGGAAATATTACAGGTTAAGTACTATTAAAAAATACGAAGGATAGTAAAATATAGTTAAACTAAAAATAAGGGAAGTGTGTAAGATTCACCTGTCAAGAATACTGTCAAGAATACTAAAAGTTCAACAGGTTTCAGTTTCACACTCGTATAATAGAAGCGTAGCACTTCCCTGGACAGTTCTGTCTACCATCCTACTACTACCACCTTACATTTCCGGATGAACTAGAAATAGACTTACCTGACCGTAGGCAAGGACTGTGGCATTGTATCCCTCGAAGCATCCCTCGACGAGACCCTCGACACAAGTGGTGTAAACCTGGCTCTGTGAAGCTCCCATGTCAAACACGTAGTCATACGTAAAGGCCTTGTCGGAGCCTAGCCACACCTGAGGCTCATCTGGTGTCACAGTCGTACACACACGACACATCTCGATCAGCTCCCGGGCTATCTGCGGCCGGATCCTGTACAAGGTGAAAGTACATATTAGAATGTGAAATGACAGAATTTATTATATTCACGAAGAAGCGCCAAACCAGTAAGGATCATTCAGTTCCAGAAATATGGGCCGCATTAACATCTGATCAGAGGAAAAGAAGGGAAACTCGAGTCAGTAAGAAAGCGTCTCCTTGAAGGGATTCACTAACACAATTAGTGTCATTAAAAATATTGGAGGTTTATAATGAAACTTGACGCTAAATATAATTAATTATATAGAAGAATAAAAAGGCTCAATATACAAATAACTTGCACACAGGAGAATGAAACTTATAACGACGTTTCGGTCCGACTTGGACCATTAACTAGTCACAAAGATGCGTGAAGGGAAGGGAGCCAGTATGTATACGAGAGGGGGACGGGGGCAGGAGAATGAGAGGAGAGATAAGTTTATATAAAGGAAGTAGTGGTAGACGGTCAACTGTGGATATCACGGATGGAAGGTTAAGAGTAGATTCTGGACACCATATGCCTCACACACTGAAGGGCGCAAATGTGGTGTCCAAGGAATAATGTTTGAATGGACTCCTCATCACGGATAGACTAAGAAGCAGAAAAAGTGCACAAGTGAATACACAGAGTAACTTTTAAGAATCTTTTAAAAAAAAATTATGGCATTATACACCTCGGATATCACATTCCAACGTAGAGTAATAGGTGCATGAAAGTCACAATATATTTATGGAGTGGGGGTCTAAACAGAAGGGGAAAAACTAATTAGAGTTTTTCGAAGAATAGTGCATAATTTAAGGAATATTTTGTTTAAATTTTGTTTCTACAATTCTCCTACGGAGAGTTCTCGAAAACTGCAAATTTCGTTGGATAATTTCACGTCACTAATATATTTTGTGGGCAATTTGTCCATTTTTTAATGTATAAATATTTCTGTTATGCAACTGTTTGCGGCAAAAATAAGTGGTTAGAAGAAAAAATATATCCATATGAAGAAATTCATTACTTATGGAACAATATTAAACATGGATTCTGATATTATACAAGGTCACTTCTTCAAAGGGATGCCTCAGTTTTCATCAAAATCATACAAAATACAGTATTTTATTTTATTGATTTGTATTGAAAATATTGTAGAAAAATTAAACGTTTTCAGCTTTAAAAATGTATTTCCATAGTTCCTGCACCAAGGAAAATACAATTAATCCATTTTTAATGATGTGCACTAATCTGCAACATTTTTTCCTATGTCCACTTTTCCTTTGCAGCAACTCTGGTGTTGCAATTTAAAAAAAAAAAGTATTATTTGTTTTTATTTTGAGGGTTATTCCATGAAACCCATATAACATTATAGTCAAGCAAAAAAAAAAAAATGTAAAGAATCGGATAATTAATAACAAAAGTTATGGATTGAGCAATGTCTCCCTCCTCCAAGGGTCTGGATCCCTAGTCTACACACTGTCATAAACAACTTTCTGGAATGAGAGATACAGGAGAAAAAGTAGAATAAACCAGAGGAAAGGAGTGCATTAAGTAAAAGTTAGTGAAAACTGTTAACATCCATGGTTCAAGTCCCATCAACTTAATACATACTAGTATACCCCTCAAGGAAGGTTCCTTGATGCAGATGAGAGGGTTCTTGATCAAAGGAATCGGATCTGTGTTCTCTTTCCTTGGATCGAACCTAAATGCCTCCCATTTCTCCAGACGTTATGTGATCTCTACGGCTTTAGCGCTCCATGAATATAATAATTCAAATATTGCTGAAACGACTTTAGAAATTTTCAAATATAAAATGGACCAATATGTCCATCCAGGCTTTGTGGGCCTACGGACCGGTAGCACCAACAGCCTGGTTGACCATGCGGCAAGAGGGAAGTCTAACCTCTGGCAGGATTGCGAGGATAAAAGAACCCTCGAGGAGGTTACATATGATTAAACCTTGTTAGAAATTCAGAATTGGCATGAATGAGGCAAAACAAGAATAGGGACTTACACATAAGTGGTGTTCCCCCAGGAGTCAGCGTTGAGCCTCTTGTAGTCCCCTTCCCAATATATATTAACGACCTGTATAAGAAAACAGATAGCAACAAGTGGGAAGCTAGACGGCCTCAACTGTATCTGGCGCCTGATTTAGGGAAGTTTTGAGGAGTCAGACTGCCTCAACGGCTGCAGGGAAGGTGTGAGGAGAAACACTACCCCTGGGGCAGAGTGTAGTTGAGGTGTAAAAAGATAAACGACCCCTAAGGCCAGGTGTGAGAAACCAGATGGCCACTGAGGCCGAGTATAGGGAAAGTGTCTAACTAAAAGATCCTTGAGGCCAGGTGTAGGAAAGGTATGATGAGCCAGACAGCGCCTGAGGCCGGGTGTAGGAGAGATGTGAGGAGTCAGAAGGCCCTGAGGACGGGAGTAAGAAAGGTGTGAGGAAGCAGAAGGCCCCAACGGCCTCTGAAGCCGGGTGTAGGGGACGTGAGGAGCCAGACAGCACAGCTGCCGTCGACACAATCGATCCTCTGCTGTCGCCCTCCCCGTGGCTAGAGGAGGGTGAAGTGGTGGGACGGGTGAAAGACATCGTTGCCGCCACCATTGTTGATGGTAATACGGGCTGGGTAATACTTGTGACCAATAAGAAAAGTGAAGCACGTGCAGATAAACTAGTCACTAATTAGTCAACAGAAAACTATGCCGATTAATTTAATGGGCTGCATGCCGCGGAAACAAACAAAAAACAAGGCTTGTAAAGCCGCCTGCCACGCAAGGAAACACTTTAGTTAATAAGAAATGAACATAATTTTTTATTATAATTTTGTAAATTACGAAGGCCAACAATGATTTCAGTTTACGTTTAAAAACACATGTTCGTGCATTTTCTAGTTAATTTTTGAACGCTGGATTCAAATATGTACCTAGTTTTGCTCCAGAACGTACTATTTCTGTGAAACACAGTCCCACGGTGAACGATTTCACCAAGATGTTGTCATCATCGAGAAGAGATCAGAAAAATCTGACGATCAGTTTGACGCTTGACTACTGCTGGACACTGGTGTGGGAGAGCCATACTGAACACCACCAAAACAGCCTGAATACTGTTATGTAAATATGCGTTCATGACTATGGAAATTTGTTACTTCTGTTATGCATATACAGGTATAATGAATTTATATTAAGAGTAGTTTCTGTCATTACATGAACTGCACCTAATATCTATGTATAACATAATACCTATGATTGTTAGGTAATGTATACGTGGTTCAACTTTAAATAGTAGTGATCGTAAGATTTGAAAAAAAAATGACAGCCAGTAGTAACAGCCTGGTTGATCAAGCCTTGATCCTTCAGGAGACCTGGTCTGCGACCAGGCCGAGAGGGCGTTGACCAACGAATATGTCCTTCAGACTATACTTTATAGGTTAATCAACTTTACATTACTGGGCGTACGCACTTAAAATAACCCACCAAGTCTGGGAACAATTGGGCTGTGATGACATGTTGGCTTATGGTTTAAAAAATAAAAAGTAATTATGAAAAAACTAGTTGCATAATCTGAGGAAGGAAAGAAATTGAAAATGATGTATGTGAGCCAACGAGCCGCGAGCAGCAACAGCCTAGTTGAGCAGGCAATCACCAGACAAAATCCCTATATAATGGCCACCGGTAAGATGAGTGGGAGCAGGGACTTGGGAGTCTTGCTTAAAGTGGTATATACCATTATCTATAATATACCTTAGATGGATTTCGAATTTCTCCTACTCTCGCAGTCCGGTCCTGGGCCAGTTTGTCTGGCGATTGCCTGGTCAACTGCTCTGTTGCCGATAGCGCCCCGCTAGCCCACATACATCACACCCTGGTTGATCTGGCACGGTATCTGACGGAGGCACTTATCCAGTTTCCCCATGAATACTTCGAAACACTGCTGGAACAAGTGTATGATTTCTTCTGGTAACGAGTTGAAGTCTGGAACCAGGGATGTTGATACAGGCTCTTATTGTGCTCACGGAACCCCTACTTTTCAATGGGGTTATCGTATATTTTCTCCCACACGTTTTTTTTATAAGAGCGTGCAGTTTCAGACAAGGCCCTCAAGTACCTATGATTGTTATTACATTCGCCGGGAAGCGCTAAACCCGTAGTGTTCATACAGCCCCTGGGGAAATGAAAGACATTCGGGTTTGATTCAAGGAACTGGAGCACACGTCTCATTCCTTAGCTCAAGAGCCCCTAACCAACTTCAAGGAACCTCCCTTGAGGGGGCTGCTCTTAGATTTCGTAAAAATAAAAAAGTGCCAGTAAGCCTTCTGCAGTGTTCCTCCATTCTTATGTTCTTATGATAAATCACAACTCGCTCTACTTAACTGGCACGTCTCATTCAAACTAATAGAGATCTCATATAAATTGTTCATCAATATGTGTCGCGTGATGACCTTTCGAAATAAAGTTTTGTGAGCCTAGATGAAAGGTTGGAAGATCAAGCTTCCTCCTCAACCCTCTAACTTCTACATTTGCTTTGAAGGAAAGTCTGATGTTTGGCCTAAGTAGCGATATTGGGCAGTGCAGAAGCAACTGATATAGACCAGTGTTTGCTTCACAAACTTTTATGCATTTATTATTATTGAGTTGAATTCCCCCCTGGGGAAAAAGAACTTAAGGCCCTTCAATACAATTTGTGAACCTAGATTTTATGAAGATTAAATGTCATAATAACAGGCAACAATTTCACTTGGTTCTTACAGGTCATGAAAGTCAAAATTCTGGACAGGGCATAATATTCAGTGGATGGTACTAACTGCCAATTTACTTGAAATCGAACAGATCAATGTTTGTGCCCATGGTATGAAATTACTTTAAAGTTGGTCATACCGTCATACGATAGAAAGTCTTGCAAACATAACACGTCGAAGTGACGTGTTATGTTAGATGAGCTAGAGCCTTCGTATCAAGGATATTTCGTTGTTTTAATACGCAAACTTCAGTCTTCTTAACTCTTGTCGCTCGAACTTGGCATTTTGTGACAAAAACCATTCTCTTTAAATCCACCCAAAGTAGTAAGGCAACTTAGCCTTTCTATTTTCTTCCTGTCTACCCACAATCTTTTTCACTACTTTATCCTACTAAGATCCTTCCCCTCTACAATCCTGTCACTGATCTTTTGGTTTAACAAAAGAAATAACTTTTTTTTTCAATCTAAGTCGTTTTATAGAGATGCATTCAATCTAGTGCTTATTTTGAAGTGGACCTTAACATAATCCACAAATATGCAAATAAATTTATTTTTTTACCCGTTCTGGCAATTTAAACAACTTATCAAGATTCTGACATAATAATTTGTTTATGTAAATGAAAATTATAACATATCTGTATATCTGCCTAGTGTTCCTGTGTGACTTCGTGCACACCCATACTAGGAGGTTGGATCACCGCTACCCTACACTCAGGTCTACCAATGGACGGGATCCATTATTATCCAGGTATCATTAAGGTGTGTATACAGTAGAGGCAGCGGGTGTGGCTCACTCAGGAGCTCTTGCACCTGCTGTCTGCCTAGCCTCGCCCTCCTCTTACTCCTGTCTCGCGACCTGTGCTTAAAACTGTTTTCTAGTTCTTTTACTTGAGTTGATTTCAATGATATAGGTACAAAGAAATAAAGCTTTTACTTTAAGATTCGTTACTTTACTTTACCATAAGTAACCTAAGATTACATACAGTTAACCGCCAATAACCAAATTATACAAAGGGAAAGGTAACGTTTAGTATCTGAAAATACACCAGCATCTTCTATTTCGTTAAAAAAAAGCCATATTCTGAGAGGACGGCTGCCCACAGGCCTTGCTCCTTTTGCAATATTTTGTTAAAATATAGTGAAAAGACTGGACACAAATATACGTGGCAGCCCCGGCCTATCCAGCGCCACAAGATACAATACATCGAGAGAGCTGTAGCTCTCTGGTATGGTTTGTTTGCAATCGTGTCATTACGATTTCGTGAGTCATGTACCTCTCCGTGTTTGTGCGCCAAGAGACTGATCCCCATTTTAGGGAGAAAAATATTCTTGATATCAGTGCAAAGGTGAAATGCGGCCTTAATGACCATGTTCAGTCGACAGGCTTTAAACCTATCAAACTATGTATGGTGGATCAGATGTTGAGGAAGCATATGAACACGCAATTAGTGTGAAGCTTTCTACTCGACAATGACCAGGACATAACCTTGACCACCAGCGCTCTCACCTGGTTCAACTCTCATTTAAGTCACACGGAAAAACGTGCATGTGTGAGAAAGCCATAACAAGCCACATGACATATATAATATGATAAAACCTTAAACCCGTCAAACAGAGAGGGATCAAGAAGTCATTATTAACTAAAGACTGTCACCGGAAGATCATATAAATGAATTTTGAAAGCTCTTATGCTGTAGAGGCTAATTATAAAACTGTCTTTCAATGACTCAAGAAATCGTAATGACACGATTGCAAATAAACCATACCCCCGGCCGGGATTGAACCCGCGGTCATAGTCTCAAAACTCCAGCCCGTCGCGTTAGCCACGGGCTGGAAAATAATAAAAGAAAAGATTACCAGCGTGTATTAAACTAATACTGTAGTATGCAACGATGTGTCTATTCAAAAAAAAAATCTGAAAATAGAAAAAGGACAAAAGCCAGCTACAAAACAGTTTTCAGAGTTAAACAATTACAAAAAAGGGCATCGTTGACTGAAATTACAAAAATGGCCTCCGTGACTGACAGGAAGAAAGTATAAAACACTTTAACCCCGTTTTAGTCATAAAACACGAAATAGTTAAAAAAAATGACTAACAAGAAAAAACAAGAAGCTACAATTGTATACTGAGGAAAACAAAACACTACCGAAAGTTTGCAAGAAAGTGTACTTTCACCGAGTGGCAGAACAGTGAAATGGGATAGGTCCTGACATCAATTCTAACTTTCTCCTTCAGTAGTGATTTAAGTTAACTTTCAGTCATCGTTAACGCTAATATACATTTTAATTATTCGGGTAACTTTTTCACGGTTATCTTTACTAAGAGCTGTTGTTGTCCTACGTCTTTGCGCCTTAAAAACCTGGCCCTAGCTATTGTATACCAGCCCCAGGATGCCACCTTCAATAGCGGACTAACACTTAGGTGCTTATCTACTACTAGAGGAGCATGGCAATGGGTTCAGGAACACTTGCTCATATGTTTCATACCGTCACGGAACCGAGCCTTCTCAGGACTTGTCCGATTTGAACCAAACAATAAATACCCGAGCTACTAATCTTTTTTTTTTTTATTATACGTGTTACAAACATCGCATCAGTTTTAGTCACAGCTTCAACTCTTAATTCATGCAAGAGAAACAAATACTTGATGTTCCTTACAATTCCTCACACAACGGACCACTTAATATGCGGTATATCAATAAAAAAAAAATGTAGACGAGTTCATCACTGCCTCAGCAATGAGTTGAGGTGTGTGAAAGTGAAAGTATGGACAGGAATGGGAAAGGACCCACACACCTGGCAATCAAGTGTAATCACAGCCACTTGGTGGAACTAAACACAATATCGTCAGAACGTGTTTCAAAGTCAGTGCTGCATATATTTTCCACGTCACAATAACGTTGCAACACCTTCACTAGCGTTTGTGTAGTAGCGTAATCATCAATGAACAAATATCCCCCAACACTACTACTACCATTGGTGGAAATTACAAAGTACCACAACTCCGATCTTGCTGGAAGTAAGCCTTTGAAGATGCTGTAGCTACCGAGCCCATAGCGAAATGTTTAAAGATAAAAAAATTTCATCACTCTACTCACCTCCCTGCTCATGCTGTTAATTTCATTATCTCGTGTTTGAAACTGTTCATATGCAATGAAATATGACATAGAAAGAGCTAGTTTTTGTTCACACACAGTAACTAGCATATACAGTAGAATATGGAAGGAGACACTAAGGGTTGCCATTCACAGAAGTAGTAATTAACTTTGTAAAGAAAAACAACTGTCCTCTTCGTACCCAGATGATCCACGTCCCTGACACAAAGGCCGCTTTAATAATTCAGATAACGCCTACCATTATTACTCCTTTTACTTCTCACTTTCACGTAACTCGTCAAGCATAACAATATAAATCTCGCTGCAGTAACCTTTAAATAAAGCTAAAAATGGAGACTAAAGCAAAATTAACGTAAAAAGAAAAGGAATCAAGCATAACACACCACATAATCCAAACTAAGCTGTTTTCGGTTGATGGTGCAGAGAAAGCCGCCAATCAAACAAAGAATCTCTTTGAAATATTTTTTGTAATTATATAATTATACGACATTAAACTCAGTTACTTCTGATAACCTATTGCTTATAAGGAAAGAATTCTTTCAACATTCCCTGCATATTATATATATATATATATATATATATATATATATATATATATATATATATATATATATATATATATATATATATATATATATATATATTGCACTCAACTGCTACTACCGATAATCTATTGCATATATTTATCACAGGAGTAAAATAAAACAAAAATAGTTTCCTCACTGGGAAATTGTTTGTCTTTAAATTAAAGGCCATTATTCAGTGTATGTTTGTGAAATATTTTAATATTTTCTTTATTAAGATTATTATAATCAAAAGAAGCGCTAAACCGCAAGGGTTATATACACAAATAACCCGCACACAGAAGAGAGGAGCTTAATGTCTTTTAATAATTGTAAATACTTTTAAGGTCACGCATGACTGGAAAGTCATATCTTCTAAGTGGATTTCATAAAATATATTTCCCAATCTGGACAACGTGCACAGTCCGACGTGTACAATACAACATGACTGACCAGGTCTTTCTTGAAGACAAGAGATCTGTTGGCAATTCCTCTCTATAACCAAAGGTGTTAATAACATCTTGGAGTCAGCTTTTAACTATTACAGTTATTGTACCCCTTTCAATGCGACTATATTACACCGTTTAACAAGCCTCCTCTTTTCCGTGTTGATTTAGAACCAGTTCTTCCACATTTTTCAGATGTAAATTATGTATCTTTCTTGCCTGCACTCCAGGGAATACAGTGGATGATTCCAGGCGTTCCCAATAATGTTATTTGGTTGAATATATGCGGGAAGTGAGAGTTCTATGCACGTTCTCAAAATCTGCAATTTCCGCCGACTTAAGAAGCTAGCAGACAGCAGTTGTACTTTACCCATTTTGGGTCTCGCCCCCAATCACAGTTCGTCATCTCAAAGCCCCCTCCTTCCTTCATATAAAATTCTAAACGTAAACATAAAAAAAAAAGTCCGCATAAATTATATAGTAAAAATCGAGAAACAGGCTTTCATTAACTATTATTTTTAACTATTCAAAAATAGTACGTTAAAGCAGAAAATCGCAAATACACAACATACTCCTTAGCTTTGCTTTGGCTTTACGCGGCCTCTTTCCCTGGAAGTTAGTCACTCTCCCTTGGTAGTGCGAGCAACCCTGGTTAAGAACCACTGGTGTAATGTCCCAGGCATGGGTACTGTCCCCATCTCTATCATATAATCTGTACATTAATGAATATAAAGTTCTTGTAGATCTTCATATTTTGTGCCCAACATAAGAACGAAAGAACACTGTTGTATGCCTACTGACCCCTGCTAAGAAGGTCCACTCATACCCACTCATGTACCCGCCTAACCTATATTTAAAGCTACGCAGTGTTTTTTGCCTCAATGACGCTACCTAACAGTTTGTCCTGCTCATCTATAATTCTACTACCAATAGTATCATGTTTCAGAAATCTTCCCTATGAGGATAGACTGAGGGCCCTGAGTCTGCACTCTCTAGAAAGGCGTAAAATTAGGGGGATATGATCGAGGTGTATAAATGGAAAACAGGAATTAATAAAAGGGATGTAAATAGCGTGCTGAAAAATATCTAGCCTAGACAAGACTCGTAGCAATAGCTTTAAGTTGGAAAAATTCAGATTCAGGAAGGATATAGGAAAGCACTGGTTTGGTAATAGAGTTGTGGATGAATGGAACAAACTCTCGAGTACCGTCTTAGAAGCTAAGAAGTGTAGTTTTAAAAATAGGTTAGATAAATACATAAGTGGGCATGAGTTGGACCTGACTAGCTTGTGCTACTAGGTCAGATGCCATACTCCTTCCTTAAGTAAATGTGACCTGATCTGACTAGGTTAAGCCATTGGCTTAAACCGGTGGGGGAATTGGACCTGCCTTGCATGGGCCAGTAGGTCTACTGCAGTGTTCCTTCTTTCTTGTGTGTGTGTGTGTGTGTGTGTGTGTGTGTGTGTGTGTGTGTGTGTGTGTGTGCTCACCTATTTGTGGTTGCAGGGGTCGATTCATAGCTCCTGGCCCCGCCTCTTCGCTGATTGCTACTAGGTCCTCTCTCTCCCTGCCCCATGAGCTTTATCATACCTCGCCTTAAAACTATGTATGGTTCCCGCCTCCACTACGTCACTTTCTAGGCTATTCCACGGCCTGACTACTCTATGACTGAAAAAATACTTCCTAAAATCCCTTTGATTCATCTGAGTCTTCAACTTCCAATTGTGACCTCTTGTGTCTGCGTCCCTTCTCTGGAACATCCCGTCTTTGTCCACCTTGTCTATTCCGCGCAGTATTTTATATGTCGTTATCATGTCTCCCCTGACCCTCCTGTCCTCCAGTGTCGTCAGGCCGATTTCCCTCAACCTTTCTTCGTAGGACAATCCCCGTAGCTTAGTGAACGTAGTGACGAAGTCAGGTGAGATATGTCGAAGGTAATTTCTTTGGTAAACTAATGACAGATCCAATTCATTGTTGTAGCCAATAAATTAGCATCAACATGTGTTAAAATGCTCGCTATAAATACTATACACATCCCGTCTTCCCGGGCACATCTGTTTGTGACTTGATAAAGCTCAATGTGTAGACGAAGCGTTGTCAAAAACAGATTGCATTATGTTGCATTTGTCTTTATCCATTGTGTCGATATTTTATACAATTTCTGTTATTTACTCGCATTAATTGTATGGATACAATATTCCTAAAAAGCCCCATACCTGTAAGGCTCATATATGACCTTCAGAATGAGAGGTAATCGGATTTGATCCAAGGAAGAGAACGTTAACTCCAGCTCCTTGGATTAAGAACCATTCACCAGCAATATGACATACAACTGGAGTAAATATAACAGTTCATCTAGAAAGTTACCTTATGCAACTAATCATCAAGCGCAAGAGCAACACTTCGTGCTCTGGATTATAAAGCACTTTCACTATCAGTCCTCATTGTATACCCTAACTGCCTCTAGTTCCACAATTTACGACCACGATAATACCAGTGCCACCATCAAACCATCAGCTGTTGACAAACAGTTATATTTCACGCGGGCCCAAAGCACTGTAACATTAAAATGACCACAAACTTGGGTTACGAAAAACACATTTTCCCCTGCTGAATATCACATATCCATGGACTATACAACAGGAAACCAGACATTATCTTATTATTATTATAATCAAAAAGAAGCGCTAAGCCACAAGGGCTATACAGCCAGACATTATCTTAGAAAGTAAAATAATTATACAAAAAATATTATATGAAATCGGAGAATACTGCATATACCGCAATGCGACAAATTAAATATTCAACAACGTGATCTAGTCCAACCGTTTTGTGCCACTGAGTATTACTCCGCCAATGATGGGAGAGTCCACACCTGCACTTGTACTGTACACACCAAGCTGTTTACCTGGAGTTTACCTGGAGAGAGTTCCGGGGGTCAACGCCCCAGCGGCCCGGTCTGTGACCAGGCCTCCTGGTGGATCAGAGCCTGATCAACCAGGCTGTTGCTGCTGGCTGCATGTGACTGAAGTTGGGTTCCAGCTCTCAGACTTGATGGTTCCGCGGATCGTTATTACTACTTCTCTTATTTTAAAAGTTCTCATAATCTACCCTCTCATTCCATGAATTGCCTATTTGGTTCCTAGCTTATTAAAATTTGTCATACCTAGGAAAGAGATGGCATTAAATACCAACAAATATGTAAATAAGACACGCATAATACTAAGACAATTATTCGGACATTTAGCTAACAATCAATTATGTACATACTATTTATATGCATTACTAGGCACCTCTATCTCTTTCCTTCCAGAAAGAAAAATCCAAGTGCTCTGAGGCGTTAGTAATATTATGTTTCATTGATTCTATGTGAGCAGTTTAGGCCTAGATATATTTTCCAACCGGAAACGCTTGGAAGTACTTGACTTGTACTTGCTGAAACGCAGGCGAGAGAGAGACCATAATCTACACTTGTAAAGTCCTGGAAAGAATGGTCCCTAATCTGCACACGGAAATCACTCCTTATGAAAACAAAAGACTGGGCAGGCGGTGCAAAATAACCTCAATGAAAAGCAGGGGGCGCCACTGGTACAATAAGAGAAAACACAATAAGTGTCCGAGGGCCAAGACTGCTCAACATCCTCCCACCAGGCATAAGGGGAATTACTAATAGACCCCTGGCTGCCTTCAACAGGGAGCTGGACATATACTTAAAAGTCGGTGCCGGATCAACCGGGCTGTGGTTCGTATGTTGGACTGCGTGCGGCCAGTAGTAACAGCCTAGTTGATCAGGCCCTGATTCACCGAGAGGCCTGGTCGTGGACCGGGCCGCGGGGAAGTTGATCTCCGGAATACCCTCCAGGTAGGTATCTTCTGTGAGAGGCAGCTAACACAAATCGGTACTGGGGTCGTGAGAGCACCTGTGCTTTCTCAACTCTAATACTGCTGGAGAATATACAAAGAGCCTTTAGTGTTCGTATGAATTCAGTCAGGCCCCTAAATTACTGAGAATGCCTGAAGCCCTTGAACTGTACGCCCTAGAGCGTAGGCGAGAAAGATGCGTCCTAAGTTTTTATACACGGATTGGTTCCAAATCTGCGCCCACCGATATTACCCTACGAGAGCAAGGGGCTCGGCAAATGGTGCAAAATACTTCTAATAAAAAAGCAGGGGTACAACGAGTACATTAAGAGAGAACATAGTAAGTGTAAGGGACCAAATGCATTAGAGAATTAATAGGACACCGATTGCAGAGGAGTCTTTATTGGTATAAGGTTTCTCTACAAACTTAACAAAGATACCTAGCTGTCTTCAAGAGGGAACTAATTAAGTCCTTGATTAGATGGGCTCTAGTGCCTGCATAGGGCAGCACCAGCAGTCTGGTTGGTCAGGCCAACATCCAGGAGGCCTGATTCAGAAATATGTCGCGGCGGTAACGATTCCAGGAATCTTCATGTTACCTTCAGGTAATCATTGATTTGAAAAGTACCATTACACTCCTTACTGCTCTTGTTTTGAAAGTTCTCATAATTCACCATGTTATTTTTCTTGCCTTTGCTTCATCTGCCTTATTTTGTTTTCCAAACGGCAGATCCTCTGACAAAATTAAAAAGTCAATCACCTGTTCCTTACGTTCTACGATATGGTCTGCCTGCGTTCTGTATACATTCGTTCGTTTTAAGTTCTTCACATTTCCCAAACCTAAGCAGTTGAAATTCGCCACCGCTGAACATTATATTGTTTATATTTATCCATTGGAAGACTTTGTTGGCATCTGTTTTTTTATTTTCTGTTTCTTTTCTAATGTGATGACTTTCATCTTTATTTTGATATTTAGAACATGATGATACGAATCTGTGGTTAGTACAGTTTTCCCATCTATGTTAGGTATGAGGATGAGACACCGTAATAGTGCTAGGACCATGCCTTGGGATAGTGAACTTTTTACTTTGCTCAGACTAAATTTTCTTGGTTTACTACCAATGTTTGAGATCTGTTTGTTTAGAAACTTCAAAATCCATTACCCTACTTTTCCTGCTATACCACCGACCTCATTTTGTGAGCTATTACTCAGTGGTCACACTTGTCAAAAGCTTTTATAAAATCCGCATAGATTACATAAGCATTTTTTTTCTTCCTTGGCCTCCGTAATTTAGCCGGTGATTTAACAGTTATGATAGGCAAGATCCTCCTGCTTTAAAGCAATGTTGACTTCGGTTTACTCTCTTGTGATGGAATTAAGAGGGTATAACCCTTGTAAGGTGTTTAGTGTAACTCAGTATAATATTAAAGATACGGATTTCTGTTAATTACTGGGGTAATGAAGGAAGGGTCTGCCGAACCCAATCAAGGCGTTTTCCTAACCAATCTATTTTTTTTAAGTGTGAGCCCTATTTCGTCTGCTATAAGAAGTGCTGAGCTGGGTTTTTAGCACACACCCCTAAAGCAAATATTATTCGTTTAAACCTGGTGGTATATACCAGGACATATTTAACTAGCTACTTTTAACTGGGCAGAAAGCAACATACTTCGGATTCCTGAAAACTAAGGTACTGACCACCTTCAAGGCTGAAGGGCTAATTACCTTATCTTCCATGTATAACTTCTGTACTAAAGTGACTGGTTAGCCAAGCGCCTTCAAAACATGAAGATACCCAGGTGTTGTACGGGTGTGTAATTCATCACCTTGTTGGTAATGTATACCATTAATGAAATGACCGTAAGGGTCATATAACACCTGAGGAATTGGAAGTAATCAGGCGAGATCCAATCCCTTGGATCAAGAGCCCTTTAGCACTATCAAGGACCCCCCCCCCCTCCTTGAAGGAATCGCCCAATATTTACCAATATGGCCATGACTTGCGGTGTTGCCGCCACGAGTTGTACCCCTGTCACTGATACCACTCCCGCATCACACTCACCTGTAAACAAAACAAAATTAATCTTAATTAACATATAAGACGTAAAAAAATAATTTACAACGTAAACGCAAAATTCTACACGATACTGCCTGAATGAAATATAAATGCATATCGAAATACAGTACTACGTTTTAAAATGTATAATCGGTTATATGCATTTTTCAGCACCTCAACCTTCCCTTGCTTCCAGTTTTCAAGTTAATAAACATATCAGTGAGTGAATACACACCTCTAAATTGTTTAAGTGCGCAATGGTTGTAACGCGCATTACGTTCTCTCTGATACCAGAATAGATAACAAAAAAAGGCACAATACCGTGACTGGAACGATACACAAATAACCCGCACATAAAAGAGAGAAGCTTACGACGACGTTTCGGTCCGACCATTGACAAAGTCACACTAAGTGTGACTTTGTCAATGGTCCAAATCGGACCGAAACGTCGTCGCAAGCTTCTCTCTTTTATGTGCGGGTTATTTGTGTACCAGAATAGTTATAAATAAATATTTCTGTGTTCTTTCTGTACTACTACTTTTGTACTTTATAGGAGTGGCCTCTTGCAGTTCGTACTTCTAAGAAATCTTCCTAATGCATTTTCTAATTCTTTCATTTTAAAATTATGCAATCATCTGATACTTTTTTGTATACCAAACAACATACAGAAAAATGCACCGTTTTAGAATATTGGTAAGTACAATGATACTGTACAATAAAATGTACTACTGGACATGCCATTTATTAGTTGCACCTGAGGCCATTTACCTAACATATTGTCGTTATTCTTACCGAAAAATAAATCATCTTGTTGAACACATAATAGACATTTCATGCATACGTTAGACACCCTTCTCGGTACTCCTAGTCGTCACAAAAGGCAATTTCAAAATAGATTGCCTAGTAGAAAGGTGATCCCTAAATATACTCACACTTAACTCTCCAGCTTCAAATACTCATTTCCAGCCACCCAAGCATACCTAACTGGATGCGCCGAAGACCTTTCAGACTGCCCAGAATACAAGAGAAACTCTAAGACTGAACCAAGACACTTCTGAGTTTATTCTCGGTAAAGTCGCCGCTGCTAACTTCAAACAAGGTTCAATTCGCCCGAAAACTTTAGTTCCTGTATGACAACAGCCGACTGAAAGAGATGAGTCGCAAATCCTTGATGAACACCCTATCCTCACGAAGATACAAAAACCGAACCACCAGCTGGACAGATACCAGGCTTATCAGGCACAGAAATGGCGATTTACAGAATGGTTCCATAGTCGGCTCCCCGTGACCGCGCGAGCCCTAATCTTCGAACCTTCCAAAGACGATACATTTCTGCCTTTCAGGAAATCGTGAAGACTCCAAAATTGTCGTCACCTCAACCGACAAAGAAGGTTACGTCGACTACAACACCAAGATGATTAATTTCACGAACTAGTCTATACACGAACCGATCACCTTCCTATAATGGGAAGCACTCGCCAAAAATTTAATCCCTTGTAACTGAAAACCTGCCCGAATGTACAGACTACCCAAGACCCACAAAAACAAACTCGTAATAAGGAGCACATTGGGGATAGGTAATTCAGCAAACTATCATATTCTAGCCGGTGTCCTTGAATACCTGGGACCATCAGCCTTGCTCATTTGAGATGTTCAGACGACCACCTGAATCAAATTAAAGATCTCTCCGCCGGGAATAAGAAACTAAGTAGTCTCGATGTCACTTCCCTTTTCACTAAAGTTTCCACCACACTAAACATGGACCAGCTCCACTGTACAATTAACCAGGACCTCAATCTTCCACTGCCTGCCAGGGACATCTACCTGATTGTGCATTTCATAAGCTTCAGTTGTTTTTTCTTTCAGCAACCCCTACAGGCAAACTTAAAAGATGGGTAGGTGTTTCCCAATCAGCGATATTATGACGAAACTTAAATGAAACACCTAGAAACCGAGCGTTTCTCCATCAGTATCCCCAGCATCACGTGGGTTCGCTACGTGGATGTCCTCATAATCGCTCCCACATGCTTCAACATCCACAATCAGCAAATGTGGCTGAACGATATTAAATGGTCGATACAATTTGTATTTGAAGTGATCGATGACATTTACCTTTCCTCTATGTTATCCTCAAAAAAAAAAAAATGTAACTCTCTAAAATTTTTAGTCTAAATTTAAAAAGTGTAAATTTAAAAATAATTTTATACGTTTTTACTCAGTCAAAACACCAGAACTAAACCAGGCATCGTTATTTTTTTTTTTTTGGAGAGAGAGAGAGAGAGAGAGAGAGAGAGAGAGAGAGAGAGAGAGAGAGAGAGAGAGAGAGAGAGAGAGAGCACATCGCATCTGCAGTCCTAATTTCCTAAACTATGACTGCTCCTACACTTTCTTGCTTTCATCAAAGATTGACATTCACAATGCACTGACACCATCTCAAACGTATCATCCTTACCAGCAGCCAAATGGCCCTAAACGTCTCTAAAGCACAGAAAATATTCGAGTCACCATGAAAATGATTACCTCCACCAAGGACATTACTAAAATTAACATCAAGGCCTTGGAACCAGTCAATACTGGGTTTATGTTATCCCATGAAGTATACACGGTGTAATGTCCCAAATCATAGAGATGCATCATAACCAACACATTTACTTCTACAGTTGTGATAAATAAATGCTTCAAGTGTTATACCAGAACTCTGACAACCATCTGATGAAGTGAAGTGATGCTCGCTTAGTTATTAAAGAACCGGAAACCTGCAGACATACCTGGAAGCAGCTCTAATATCTGCTTCACACACACTTCATCCTCTCCGAAATATCACATACCAAGTTTACTATTACTACTGGTTCACCCACTACTGCTACTACTACTACTACCTCAAGAATGCCCTGCTTTCCAGGCACCTCACCATATCTCCTTATAACTTCTGTTTCACTGTATTGTTGGTATCAATTCAAAAATCCAAAGTTCTTGTGAGTCAAACGTAGCAACAGTAAATGTCTCATTAGGTGCAAGTGTATCCATTTGCATAACCAGATGCCTCAAAAGCTGGGCAGCATTGTTTACAAGACATGTTCCTCCCAGCCCGGGCACACCAGTGAGCCTCAAGCATAGTTTCCAGCTATTTCATTGTCTTCCTATTTCGAGTCCTCCTGACTGCAAGTATCTGTATTTACCCGTTTGTTTCTTCATGGTGCATTGAGAGGAAAATCGCTTGTGACGTCAGAACACACAGGAGACTGAAATAGGTTGAAACCATGCTTGAGGCCCACTGGTGTGCCCGGGCTTGGAGAAACATGACTAGTCAACAAAGCTGCCCAGATTTTGAGGCATCTGTGGCCGAGTGGTCTAGGGCATCACTTGGGAACCTTGTCAGCCTTCCTGACGTGGCTTCGAATCCTGCTGACTGCAATTATTCTGTGTATATAATGAGTTCACATCAGGATTCGAACCTGCATACTCTTTATCAAAGTACACGGTACTTTCACCACTCGACCAGATCCCTGGGATCTGGGAGTTTGTTAAAAGTTCGCCCGTTTGCGAATTGTTAAACATAACATATATATATATATATATTTTAACAAGTCGGCCGTCTCCCACCGAGGCAGGGTGACCCAAAAAAGAAAGAAAATCCCCAAAAAGAAAATACTTTCATCATTCAACTCTTTCACCTCACTCATACATAATCACTGTTTTTGCAGAGGTGCTCAGAACACAACAGCTTAGAAGCATATACGTATAAAGATACACAACATATCCCTCCAAACTGCCAATATCCCGAACCCCTCGTTTAGAGTGCAGGCATTGTACTTCCCATTTCCAGGACTCAAGTCCGGCTATATAAAAATATATAAAATATATAAAAATATATAAAAATATATGCGCCGTGCCGAATAAGTAAAACTTGCGATTTTGGCTTAAATAGCAATGCACTTCTTGCCGAACAGGGCAAGCGAAAATTTGTGTATGTAGTAATTTCGCAAAAGTCATTCTGAATCTAACAAAAAAAATATATTTAATTGTGTTTATTAAATTATTGTAAACTTATCTAAAATATATTTAGTTGGATTAGGCTAAATTAAACTGCGCTTGTTATAATAAGGTTAGGCAAGTTTTCTAAGGTGCTTTTGGTACAAAATTATTAATTTTTACAATAACATATATGAAAAATATATTTCTAAACGTATAAGAGAAACTTTTAGAAAGGACTTAATTTTAGAAGAGTTCTTGCTAAATGACCAGTTTTACTGTTCGGCACGACATTTATATAATGAGGTCCATCTTTAATGGAAATTGTGGAACCCATACACAAAAGCATATGCACAAATGTATATGCAAGACATATAAAAATAATAATCTAACAGCAAAAACATGACCCAGACATGATCCACCAAGGACTCAAACAACACGCTCACCCTCCACTACCTCCATTCATTCCCAAGCTGGTTTCCTCACCCCCTCCCCTCTCACCACCCACCTGTGCTACTCATTAAAAACATAGATCAGGAGAAAGTGACTCTGCACCAGCACTGAATACCGAGTAGACTGCCTTATAAGTGGAGGAGCATCAGTCGCTCCAAGCAAAGAAAGTGGACTACTCATGCAATTTGTTCTGGCACCACCAGTAGTACACGTGCGGATTTAAGCGTTTCCTGGCTTACTAGCTGGCCAATTTTACGATCACTTTCTTAACCATCGGTAATTTTATCTACAGAAAATATATAAAAAATATATAAATACAGTATATAAAAAGAAACACTGAAATTCTCTGTTCACGTTTTTGCATTGCATTCATTGACAAAAAAATAAAACCTTTGAAAATTTCTGACGCACACATTAATACAACAAAACAAACGGGAAGCTTCAGCTGGCATACCCACTATTATATTTGGAAAATATATATAATCAGATTTTCATACGCTAATTTTCGAAAGTACTGTAACAGATCCCTCGGTAATGATAACCTTTCATCTAACAAGATAAAAGTGTACCAACGGTATAAAAAATACCTAAAATAATTGAGCAATTTGCACTCATATTCTGAAAGGAAGGAAGGAAGGAAGGAAGGAAGGAAGGAAGGAAGGAAGGAAGGAAGGTAGGTAGGTAGGTAGGTAGGTAGGTAGGTAGGTAGGTAGGTAGGTAGGTGTAGGTGTGTAGGTGTGTGTAGGTGTGTGTAGGTGTGTGTAGGTGTGTGTAGGTGTGTGTAGGTGTGTAGGTGTGTGTGTGTAGGTGTGTGTAGGTGTGTGTAGGTGTGTAGGTGTGTGTGTGTGTGTGTGTGTGTGTGTGTGTGTGTGTGTGTGTGTGTGTGTGTGTTTTGCTTGAAGTGTGTCACATGCGAGGCTATATTGACGTCAACCGTCTTCTGTCGTCAGTGAGACAACTCTGTCAACAGATGAAACTCACAAGACTATACACAAATAGCATGTAAGGTGTACATGCCAGGAACTCACATCATTAGTCCTAACCACCACCACTACTACGACAACACTTCAGTGAAAGTGGTGTAAAAGATATCCACATAATGCCTTGTATTTCACGGTAAGAATTCAAAAATCACTAATCGAACACTGCCTGAATTGTTATAATACATTCAATATAACATTTCGTTAAATTTCATTCTTCTCACCCTCTCATTCCTCCTCATTCTCACTCTCTTCATTCCTTCTCATTCTCTTGCGCAATCTCTATTCTTTCACTCTCTCACACTCAAGCCAAGGCAACAGGAAACACGTGTTAATAATTATTATTAAGTTAATATGGGTGCTTGGCTTCATATCAATAAGTATAAATAACAGAAGTCTCAAGGCTGTAGTACAACTATTTCCATCGTTAGTAAAGTCCTATTAAGAATATAAAGTGCAAGTTATGTCCCCCAATGACACTTGATATATAAGCGTTGTGAAGAACACGAAGAATGACAGAGTAAATCGTCACTATCAAGAATATTTCCAACAACGACAATTTTCAAGCCTACTGACCATAAATTCTCTTGAACTGGTTTAGGCTTAAGGAATATGACTGAAGTGTAAGCATGGATTTCAGGGTAAGTAAATTATACTGAAAGTATCAAACTAAACCTGAACTTACAATAAACGAGTCAATTTGGACTAAAAAAAAAAAGATGTTTCAGGATCACATCACTGTGACAGTTTTAAAATTTATGAAGCCTTAGAAACTGTCCCAGTCCATCATGTTGACATTTAAATTTACAGTGTATGGAAAGAAAAGCAATTTGTCGAGGTACATTAACTATAATTCCATTTATGAAACTAGAGTTAAAAGGAATGTTTACCTCACACTGTTCCTGAGAACTTTGTATATTTATTTGCAGCCCTAAATACTTACAGCATAAAATTAGTAAGATATTTAGCAAAGCCATAAAACAGATATCCCAAGGATTTTGTTGAGAAGGCGTTGTCAGCTAGGAAGAATCCCAGGAAAAACGTATTGGTTTTACCTTATGAAAATCTAGCCAGCCTGCATGATACACTGAAAAAGTTCAATATAAATATTTTTCAGACTAATGGGACACTGAAATACAGACTGATCAACAATGTACCATCCAACAGAGCTGGAGGTGTTGACAACGTCCCTTGCATTATGTCCACTCTTATATATACTGGGAAGATGGGTAAACTGCTAGAAAATAGATTAGCCCACATCCGATTACAATGGCACAGGAATTGAATGCAATCTTAACCATGTTCTTGCAATCACCAGCAGAGCTGGGCAGCATTTTGGATCATTTTACCTAACAGTTCCATCACTGAAAGAAGCGTGCGCACGTAGTGCGTCATTTAGCAGAGGTCACAATGACAATGGCAGATAGAGGCCAGCTCAAGCGAGTCCAAAAATGACGTGTTTGTTTAGTGGGTGTCAGTGCTGGCAACTACCTTACAGTTAACAAAGACAGAAAAGGAGAGGATGTGCTGTGGTATGTAGGTTGTGATGAGACGTGATGGTTGTGGTAGGTTGTGGTGGAGGCAGGTTATAGTGGAAGCAGGTTATGGTGGAGGCAGCAATGGCGGGATGTGGTGGTTAGTGCCGCATCTCTGGTGGTGCACTACTCATGGAAGGCCCTCATCCCTACAAATAAAAACTTTATTTCTATGCATAGTATACAATGTGAGGTTTACATGTTATAAAATATTGTTAAACGAAGAAAACCACTAACATGCCTGAGCATTTTCGGCAGGACTTTCACGATATCAAAATCGCATAAAGAGAATCATTAACAATTTTGAAATATTACCGTCTGATCGACTTTAAGAAATTCAATCACGCATTCAAAATGTATATATAATTATAAATTACTAAATTCATGTATGCGTACTTTCCAAGAAAGTTAACACTAAATAAAACAGCGACAACTCTGAATACGACAAGAAGCGTTGTGAGATGTATAAAAAGCATACAGTAACACTCAAAGACCAGAGAAATGACCGATGCAGATCTCACACTTACGCAAGAGCCTTTATTAATAAGTCAGTTATAAAATGTTGCCAGAAGAACTGATAAATACACCAAAAATGATATCTCTGAATGACTTCCACGAGATGAGAAAAACCTGCAAAAGGAATCTGCAACTATCAAATGACCAGAAACAGAAGACATGATAAAAAGATGAGAGAACAGAAACATACTACAAGAATACTGGAGTTAAATGCAACCAAGTACAGATAGTGAAGTGAGAAACTACAAAAGGCGTGTAAGGATAAGAATCTGGTGAGTGAATATTACGCCAATCACATCACCAGAGGGGCACATAAACCGAATAACATCTGTAGCACCTGAGAATCTCGAGCTATCTTACAAATGCCGAAGCCTCAACAGAATCTTTCAGGACACTGAAAACGGCAAATATTCTATTCTTACACACACACACACACACACACAGGGTGCAGAGGCGCTATGTGTACCCCTAACAACAATATTCAACACATCTATCGAAACAGGGAGATTACCTGAGGTATGGAAGACAGCAAATGTAGTCCCAATTTAAAAAAAAAAAGAGAGACAAGAAGCACTAAACTACAGACCAGTGTCACTGACATGTATAGTATGCAAAGTCATGAAGATTATCAGGAGAGTGGTGGAACACCTAGAAAGAAATGAACTTATCAACAACAGACAATATGGTTTCAGGGACGGGAAATTCTGTGTCACAAACCTACTGGAGTTCTATGAAAGGGTGACAGCAGTAAATAGATTGCATTTTCTTGGACTGTAAGGCGTTTGACACAGTTCCACACAAGAGATTAGTACAAAACCTGGAGGACCAGGCAGGGATAACAGGAAAGGCACTACAATGGATCAGTGAATACCTGTCAGGAAGACAGCAACTTGTCATGGTACGCGGCGAGGTGTCAGAGTGGGCACGTGTGACGAGTGGGGTTCCACAGGGGTCAGTCCTAGAGCCGGTGCTGTTTCTGGTATTTGTGAACATGACGGAAGGAGCAGACTCCGAAGTGTCCCTGTTTGCAGACGATGTGAAGTTGATGAGAAGAATTCAATCGGACGAGGACCAGGAAGAACTACAAAGGATTTGCACAGGCTGGAGGCCTGGTCCAGCAATTGGCTCCTGGAGTTCAACCCCACCAAGTGCAAAGTCATGAAGATTGGGGAAGGGCAAAGAAGACCGCAGACGGAGTACAGTCTAGGGGGCCAGAGACTACAAACCTCATTCAAGGAAAAAGATCTTGGGGTGAATATAACACCAGGCACATCTCCTGAGGCGCACATCAACCAAATAACTCCTGCAGCATATGGGCGCCTAGCAAACCTAAGAACAGCATTCCGCCATCTTAATAAGGAATCGTTCAGGACCCTGTACACTGTGTACGTTAGGCCCCTATTAGAATATGCGGCACCAGTCTGGAACCCACATCTAGCCAAACACGTAAAGAAACTAGAGAAAGTGCAAAGGTTTGCAACAAGACTAGTCCCAGAGCTAAGGGGTATGCCCTACGAGGAGAGGTTAAGGAAAATCGACCTGACGACAATGGAGGACAGGAGAGATAGGGTAAGGCATGATAACGACATAAAATACTGAGAGGAATTGACAAGGTGGACAGAGAATGTTCCAAAGATGGGACACAGCTGGAAATTGAAGACACATATGAATCACAGGGATGTTAAAAAGTATTTCTTGTCACAGAGTAATTAAGTGGAATAGTTTGGGAAGCGATGTAGTGGAGGCAGGATCCATTCATACCTTTAAGCAGAAGTATGATAAAGCTCATGGTGTGGGGAGAGTGACCCAGTAGCTGCCAGTGAAGAGGCGGGGCCAGGAGCTATGAATGGACCCCTGCAACCACAACTAGGTGAGTACAAGTAGGCGAGTACACACACACTGACTATACACTACCCCTGCAAATCCAACTAGGTGAGTACATATATATGATGTCATTAGTAAAGCAGCTACCAAGGAAAATTGTTGAGTCTAAAATGAAGAACCACTAAACCATGAATGCGTCACCTACCTAGGTAGACCCACACCTGCGCTGCCTGTGACTCACCTACCTCTATCACCTACATATGTTCCTAACACGCACACACTTGGTATCCGAGCATGCAATTAGGTTATGTCACAGAGCACTTATACACCCGTCTAATGCTATATATTTCTTTTCAACATCATATCTCTGCTATATCCTACTTTTACCCTACCTCATCAATTTTAGTTACAATTTGCCCTTCTCTTCAAGCTCTCCAATCCTCTTTATTAGGCTAATGTTCCTCGTATTACTTTATATCCTGCTTCTCCCCAGTTGCAATATCTAGTAGACGATTGTGAATTTCCTAGTGGTTAATTTATAATAAAATACGCCACCTGGTTACTGACCGGGCCCCGGAGGCGTTGACTCCCGGAACACCCTCTAGTATACACCAGGTAATACCCAACCGACCCACCTTCCCTTCTTGCCGTTAATTTTTCTTTATAGCCACTAACCTCATTTTGTATATTGGGAAGTAACTTATATTACATGTGTGCTAGTCTACACTGACAAACTAAGTCGAACACGGTGAATCCAAATAGTGTACTACCGACAACAATAAAAAAAAGAAGTGTCATGTTGCTGAAGCAGCTTTTATCGAGACAAGTTTCGTTGGGCTATATAAAGAGGGAAACTGTGTATAAACTATCTACTCGGTGACAAAATCTTTATATATATATATATAATCTTTATATATATATATATATATATATATATATATATATATATATATATATATATATATATATATATATATATATATATATATATATAATATATATAAATAAGCAAAAACATAAAAAAACGTTAGCTACAACTGCATCGTGCCATTGCCTTACGTCTTGTGAAGCGAGTGTACAAGACATTCTTATTAAGCTTATCTGGTGTTGTAAGAGGTGTGGCGCAGTGTTCAAGCAATCACTCTTCGTAATTAGTCTCGGGAGATGCATCAGCCTAATCCCTTAGAGTACACACTAGTTCACATTATCTTTTGCCTTCCACGCCGTATGCTCTTTCGGACCATACACGACATGTGTTAGGCTAATCTTAGAATACACAGCACCAGCGTCGGACCCCAATGTTTATTAAATATTCAGAAGTTTGAAGTGGTCGACAAGCTCTCAATCTGACTAATCCCAGAACTAAGGAGTGCGAGTTGTAAAAACTAAAATAAACTTGATAATTCTGGAAGACAGGACTATTGAATACATGATTACGGCGTACACGATATCGAGAGAAATTGATAGGGAAGATAAGGGAAAACTATAAAAAGAATAAGGGGCCACAGATGGAAGTTTAAAAACACAGGAGTCACAGAGACGCTAAGAATTCTGATCTCACTCTGCGTAACAGGGAAGTGGAATGATCAAGATGTGGAAGTGGAGAAACTCAATTCACAGTTTCAACAGATATCACCGGCGTAGAGTAAAGCATGATGTGAGCGTCGCTGGAAATATAAGGTTAAGCCTCGCTAAGCTTGATAAGTCTTGGACACAGTCTTGACCTTAACTAACGAAGTGTTTGACTGTCCAACACACTGGAGGCTTCATCCAACGGTCAATTAATATTAATGTAGCTGAATGATAAGGCAGAAAATAAGGGTAAAGCAAAAATGAGGCAATGTGAGAAGAATGGCGATGACAGCAAGTGCCTGAAGGAAGATGAGAAACTAGGTGAAGGGTTGATAGTGGAACATCGTGGTGATGGTAGTAGAGTATTTTGGTGGGGTGGGGGTGGTGGTGATGTTGATAGTGGTGGTGGGTAGGGGTGTGGTGGGTGGAAATGGTGGTGGTGTTTTAATGGTGTTGGTGTTATTGCTGGCGTCTTCGTCGCTGTTTCTTTACACAAAGTGCGTCAATTTCTTCAGAGAATAATATTAAACATTAGCTATCCTAGGTAAAGTATAGGTCACACTATAGAAGTTGTCTAGCGCTACCAGTTCCTGCCTGGGTCACAGCATATTCCCACCACCAGTCTGGCCACCCACCAGTCCATGGGTCACACATCCACACAGACAAGAGAAAGACAACCCAGAAACACACTGTCCACTTCAACACACCTTCCCTCACTCATCCACACATATGTGTGTGCCACTAACCACAACCTTCAACACATCCCTTGAAACTGGACAACTACCTGATATATGGAAGACGGCAAATGTAGTACCCATATTTAAAAAAGGAGACAGAAAAGATGCACTAAATTATAGACCAGTGTCACTGACGTGTATATTATGCAAAGTCATGGATTAGATTATCAGGAGGAGAGTGGTGGAGCACCTGGAACGGAACAAGAATATAAATGCCAACCAACACAAATTTATGGAAGGCAAATCCTGTGTCACAAACCTACTGGAGTTTTATGATAAAGTAACAAAAGTAAGACACGAGAGAGAGGGGTGGGTTGATTGTATCTTCTTGGACTGCAAGAAGGCCTTCGACACACCTCCTCACAGGAGATTAGTGCAGAAGCTAGAGGATCAGGCACGTATAACAGGAAGAGAATACCTGACAGGGAGGCAACAACGAGTCATGGTAGGTGATGAGGTATCACAGCGGGTACCTGTGACGAGCAGGGTCCCACAGGGGTCGGTCCTAGGACCAGTGCTATTTCTGGTATATGTGAATGACATGGTGGAAGGGTTAGACTTAGAAGTGTCCCTGTTCACAGATGATGTGAAGTTAATGAGGAGAATTAAATCAGAGGAGGATCAGGTAGGACTTCAAAGAGACCTGGACAGGCTGGACACCTGGTCCAGCAACTAGCTTCTCGAATTTAACCTCGCCAAATGCAAAGTCATGAGGATCGGGGAAGGGCAAAGAAGACCGCAGACAGAGTATAGGTCAGGTGGCCAAAGGCTGCAAACCTCGCTCAAGGAGAAAGATCTTGGGGTGAGTATAACACCGAGCACGTCTCCGGAAGCACACATCACCCAAATAACTGCTTCAGCACATGGGCGCCTGGCAAACCTGAGAATAGCGTTCCGATACCCTAGTAAGGAATCGTTCAAGATACTGTACACCGTGTACGTCTGACCCATACTGAAGTATGCAGCACCTGTTTGGAACCCACACTTGATCAAGCTCGTCAAGAAATTAGAGAAAGTGCAAAGGTTTGCGACAAGATTAGTTCCATGTTGAGAGGGCTCGTGGAGATGTGATGGTTGGAGTTAAACACTTGTTGGATGGTAACACTTATATTAGCAGTGTGTGAGAGGGGAGCCCAGACTGCCTGTGTTGCCTGTTTGTAGACCTAAGCGCGGAGTGAAGACGAGGCCGGGAGCGCAGCGCTCACATGCGGCATCACGTGACGTCACATATGCTAGTCACTGAGCCTAGCAAGGGGTCAACTATGTAAAACATATGGATGGTACTATGATAGATAACATATACATATACAGGGATCAGCAACTATGCTGACACTAAGGGGAATGTCCTACAAAGAAAGGTTAAAGGAAATCGGCCTGACGACACTGCAGGACAGAAGGGTTAGGGGAGACATGATAAAGACATACAAAATACTGCATGGAATAGACAAGTTGGACAAAGACAGGATGTTCCAGAGAGGGGACACAGAAACAAGGGGTCACAATTGGAAGCTGAAGACCCAGATGAGTCAAAGGGATGTTAGGAAGTATTTCTTCAGTCATATAGTAGTCAGGAAGTGGAAAAACCTAGCAAGTGAGGTAGTGGAGTCAGGAACCATACATAGCTTTAAGATGAGGTATGATAAAGCTCATGGAGCAGGGTGAGAGAGGACCTAGTAGCACTCGGTGAAGAGGCGGGGCCAGGAGCTGAGTATCGACCCCTGCAACCACAATTAGGCGAGTACAATCACACACACACACACACACAGGTTGAAAATAGTATGGTGATACGACAGTGGAAAAATACAACTGTGTACAGTATTGTTCAGGAGACTGGTTGATGGAAAAGTTCCGTCATGAGTAGCAATGAAGCCACTCGTGAAGAAATGTTTCCTTCAATAAATGTCCTGAACTGTCCCCAAGTGTCGTTTTCTACAGCACATACACTGGTACAAGTTATCTTTTGTGCGTGAGCCTCCACCCGGAGCACCACCGCAAGAACTGACCACACGGCCACAACATAAAGCTTCCAATTTATACATACAATTGCTTACGTGTGTAAAGGGTGTTGAGAAAGTTAAGTGACCACAAATATGTGCAACACAAGGAGTCAAAGATACCACATGTAACTAATATCACAAAAACATGCCAACGATTCAGTCAGTATGTGGGCTTGCCAACTGTTCCTTGATAAAAGAACACCTCGGATATAGAAAGAATTTTCATGTATGCGTTACTAATACTTCAATATAGACAAGCCAGATCCCAGATACCAATAATATACAAGAGCAAACCATAAAACTCATCTTTTTATGAAGGAGAGACTGAAAAATTACAAGAACGGAAGATTACAACTGATGTTAGTCTTCACAACGCTCTTCTTGCCGAATAATGCAAGGGAACATTTGTATATACAATAATTTCGCAAAAATCATTCTGAACCTAACGAAAAAAAAATACATTTCATTGTATATGTTTATCATTAAATTATTGAAAATTTATCTAAAATATATTTAGTTGGATTAGACTAAATTAAACTGCGCTTGTTATAATAAGATTAGGTAAGTTTTCTAAGGTTCTTTTGGTACAAAATTATTAATTTTTCATTACCAAATGAAAAAATATATATCTTTAAACGTATAAGAGAAAATTTTAGAAAGGAATTCTTGCTAATTGACAAGTTTTACCTATTCTGTACGACATATATATATATATATATATATATATATATATATATATATATATATATATATACACACACACACACACACCTGACCAAGATAAGACGTACTTGTCGAGAATGGAATATCATGAAGAGGCTGACGGCCGAATGAAGATAAAACTAATAAACCAGCAGTCAAAAAGAACTCGGGAAGAGATAAGCCTGATACACCACAAAGAAAGGGTGAGAGATTAGGGAGACAAAGCAGCCACTAAGATGGAACAGATATGCAATGCTCGCATGGGACTACATACGAATCTTAATTTACAGCACAGTATTAAAAATCTGAGCTGAAGTTCGCAATACCGATTTTGCAATTTGGATTAATATTAATTTAATTTTTACTACTATTATAACAATAATAATAACTGAATACGACTCTCACGTAGCGTCTGTCTATAAAGGCGAGTATTGAGGACACTCGAGACGGTTACAAACCCACTATACACATACAAGTAACACAACTAATACTCTAATAACAATTATTCTAAGCCTTTTACCTGTTTATGTACTAAAAGATAGTCTGCCCACATTCTATGGTGTGTGCTCATTTTGAGCTTTTAATTCTGCTCATATCTAAGTAACTGAAACGTGAGCAATGAACATGTTATTTTCATTTGCACACTGGGAAATTATTGATATGATTGTTATTTGTTCTGTATTTTCTACTGAGGCGACTTTTATTTTTTTGCATCATTCGCAAATGATGCGAAAATGTGACTAGCATTGTCATCTATGCCTACTATGAGGTTGATAAACAACGCAGGTTGAAGATCTTCCCAGGAAAGACCATAACAAGATATCAAGATTGCTACTGACTAGTGCATCAGGTTGTATCGATTTAATCTGACCTAATGCCTACAAGTGTGACTTCACTTACTGTAACGTGTCCTCCACTGACATTGCCGGTTGACTATCTGTTAGAGTTTCGTGCTTCCTGGTCCCTTCCCCCATTTCCATATACAACATACCGAGAGCCACAATTTTTTGCTTAGCCTTCATGGCAGGTAAATAATGGTATAACTATTCTATCCACCAGGTGCTTTATCTAATTCTGATACCTCAGAGCATCAAACTCTGAAGAAGCAAGTGAAACGTAAGAGTATGCGTTGGTAATGAGGCGGCAGAGCAGGAAGTGGTGAGTAATAAAAGGTGAGAACATAAGACGTGAGGAATGGTGATGGTCATGGCTGGTGCCTCAACACTAGAATACAGCAGTTGTGGCCACCACATGGAGAACGTCTTGTATCCCCTCTGGAGTGGCTCAACTATTCTTAAACTGACCTTCACCTCAAATACCGACCCAGAGTATATACACCGAAGTATTTGCATCGCTTGTGTACATCCACTGGTGTATGCATAGCCTAGTGAATATACTTAAGAGGTGTTTGTGTGTATCTGATGTCAGGGTACAAATGAAATGCAGCTTTAATGACCCTTCATACAGTAGATAGGCCTTAATAGTATGTAAGAAACACTAAGTGAAATTATGTTTAGCTGGCAGACTGAACATGGGTGACTGAAAGGGTAGACAGAAAGGACACTAACATTTAACTAAAAAAAAAATACGCAAAACAAAAGAGGAAGATTTATAAAAACAACAGAGTGAAACTGGATGTAAATTCAATTTTGCTCCTTAATACAACTCAGCAACCTGATAATTTGATACATATATTTGCGAAGTACCTTATTAAGATTAGTCCCACCGACCCCCTTCCCTGAGGTGGGTAGAAACGTTACATTTATTTTTTTGTACATATTGTCTGTTCACCTAGCAGTTGTTGCCGGCTGTTACAGGATTACATCCTGAAGATGGTAGGGGAACTGAGTAGTACCACATACTGCACCTTGGATCAGGCTGAGGTGTCAAGTGAGCTAAGGTAGGATAACAACAGCTCTTAGACTGTAAATTCAAGTGTCAAAAATACAGCAGCAGTTACAGTAACAGTATCAGCATAGGAAGGAGCATCAACAACAGTGGCAGCATCAACAGCAGTGGCAGCATCAACAGCAGCAGCAGCAGCAGAGAAAAGCAAGAAACAATTGTAACGAACACTATCATACAACAGACTCTGCAACACCTGCGGTGAAATTACACCACAAACAACAACTTTAGCTACTTTCAAAATAAACTGCACCATCAAGTTTGGTTGTTAGAGCGATCAGATCATAACCCAAAGGCGAAGCGTAAAAAGTCTCAGCACCCGTTGTTCCCGTTCGCCTAGCAGTAAAAAGATACCCCGGTTTTAGTCCACCGTTGGAGTCGACTCTTGAATGGTGGTATACCACTGAAATATTGCTAGTGTTAGAATGTGAAATGAACCTAGATATTACAACAGTTCTTGGCTTGTGAAACATATACGTAGGATCTTCTCGTGTGAAAAATAGAAGGCAAAATTAACTGAAACAAAAACGACCAGCAGCTAAAAAAATGAAAGTATCAAGGTAATAAACAGGAAAACCTTAAACAAAAGCAGTGACAAGAAAACCAGAAAGAAAAACTATAGCTACAAAATGAACAGCAGCAACAGGTCAACATCAAATATAACACAGCACAGCATGCATTATTTGCACACATGACCTTCGCTTTTTTTTTTTTTTTTTTTTTTTTTTTTTAGAAATTTTATAACTTGTTATTCTCGGTTAGGTCAGGTTAATATACATTAAAACCTAGATTTACGTATACTTCCATGACAATAATGAATTTAAAAAAAAAAAAAAACAGGTGGAGTACATTCTCTTATAACTGCTCAAAAAATGGAGGATGGGCTACAGTAAGAGATTCATAGTGAGAACACGAACTAGTTATAATATCGAAGATGGGACGGGAGGAGGGAGAAATAACAAAGATCAAGACAAGACAGGATAATAACGCCGGCAGATCTTCCCGTCCAACGAAGGAAACATAAAAGATCTAGGAAAAAGCACGTCAAATTACCTACTGTAGAGAACACAATAAAGCAAAAATTCATCAAAGACCGGGAGTATGTCAGGTTGGGTTATGAAAATTTTCAAAACAAGAGTAGTCATGTTAATGGCAGTGCTATCTAAATTTTTTGTTTGAAGTATTATTTTGTGCTCATATCGCCGTCCAAGGAAGAGAGATCTCAGATCCATAATGTACAAATATAATTAAAAAAAAAAAAAAAAGGAAAGGCGTCGAAGCACTCTGAATATTCTCTCCGAAACGGAGCAAATACTCTCCCAGCCACTCGCAACACTCCTCACCATCTACTACTACCTCCTCCACTCACTACACACTCCTCAAATTCACTTAGTTCTCCGTGGTTGCTACAACAACCTACCCGTTACCCCATATTACTCAGAGCTGTCCACTTCCCAGCCTCCCTTTAACTCGCCCAGTATACAATCCTCAGTGACCTTCACTCCCAAACCCCAGCCATTCTCCTCTAATCCCTCCCTGCCTGCCTGCCTCCGTCATCACGTCTCACTCAGGCTTCACCAAACATCAGCCCCAGAGCACTTGACCTTAAGGGTTCACCCTTGACCCTCACCAGTCCGCCAAACTTCCCTCATCCTTTAATTATAACCTCCGCACACTTGCTACCTCCTAACCCTTACCCCTAATATTCACTCCATGTCCATAGTCTTTTTTCCTATTTCAAAAAGTTATTGAAGCAATATGGGAAAATATATGAATATACGATGGACTGATGGCAGATGGACTGGATGTGATACCCCCCCCCCCCCCCGCTCCCTTGATATCAAGCTTGTGGCAGTTTGTGAAGGATTATGTTTTCCAGATATTAGCAGTTGACATTACAACACTAAATGATGGCAGTTGGAAGTCACACCAGATGTGGGGGTTAATACATTGACTGAACTAGGATATTAACTAGTTGTGTCACTGACCACTAGAAGTGCACACCAAGTTGCATAGATCACACAACGTGAAGCTCTATAAAACTATTACTTCAGCTATCGTATGCAGAAAACTGCCTGCATTGTCATATCTCTTAACAGTTTGTTGAAAACAATGAAATAGGAAGAGGACTTTGCAGCTGACGAGTAGGGCTCGAACCCCACTATCATGATCAACGCAATCATCTATTTCCACAAGATGATTCCAAGTTTTTAGTCTTCACATGCTGCTTCCATCTGGAAACTTCATATGTCGTCACATACATTATCTTTTTCAATATATCTACTGTAACAGTGTCTTGCAAGAAATAGTGGATGTGAGTGGAACATAATGCGAGTTTCAGTGGAACACCTCATGAGGCTATGGGTCCCCAATGAACACCGGACGTAGTACTATTCCTCCCATTTACAGTTACTAATTATATGTACAAGCAATGATTACAATATCTCAGTGTATACATGACATAGATACTGCATAAAATACACATTTGCAGCGAGCGTGTATTATTAACGTGTTGTCATTTATAGCCATGCACAAAGAAACAAGTTCCTCTTGAATATTCTGTGCATCGTAATCAAGTCCTCTACTGAAGTTCTTTCTCGCTCGTTCTCGCTCCTGGGACTAATCTGACTCAAAACTTTAGCCTTCCAGGTATCAGCTTGTAATGCGTGTGTGTGGTTGCTGGGATCGAGTCATAGCTCCTGACCCCGCCTCTTCACTGGTCGATACTAAGTCACTCTCTCCCTGCTCCATGAGCTTTATCATACCTCTTAAAGCGATGTATGGAACTTATACCTCCACTACTTCACTCTCCAGATTATTCCACTTCCTGATAACTCTATGACTGAAGAAATACTTCCTAACATCCAATTTTGACCCCTTGTTGTTGTGTCCCTTCTCTGGAACATCCTGTCTCTGTTCACCTCGTCGATTCCTCTCAGTATTTTATATGTCGTTATCATGTTCCCCCTATCTTCCAGTGTCGTCAGGCCGATTTCCCTTAACCTCTCCTCGTAGGACATGTCTCTTAGCTCCGGGACTAATCTCGTTGCAAACCTTTGCACTTTCTCTAATTTCCTGACTTGCTTGGCCAGGTGTGGGTTTCAAACACGAGCTGCATATTCCAATATGGGCCTGACGTACATGGTGTATACGGTCCGGAACGACTCGTTACTGAGATGCTTGTATTCACCTAATTGTACTCACCTAATTGTGGTTGCAGGGGTCGAGACTCAGCTCCTGGCCCCGCCTCTTCACTGATCGCTACTAGATCCTCTCTCTCTGCTTCCTGAGCTTTGTCATACCTCGTCTTAAAGCTATGTATGGTTCCTGCCTCCACTACATCTGCTAGGCTATTCCACTTCCTGACGACTATGTGACTGAAGAAGCACTTCCTAACATCCCTGTGACTCGTCCGAGTCTTCAGCTTCCAATTGTGACCCCTTGTTTCTGTGTCCCCTCTCTGGAACATCCTGTCTGTCCACCTTGTCTATTCCACGCATTATTTGGTAGGTTGTTATCATGTCTCCCCTGACCCTCCTGTCCTCCAGTGTCGTCAGTCCGATTTCCCTCAACCTTTCTTCGTAGGACATTTCCCTGAGCTCCGGAACTAGCCTTCTTGCAAACCTTTGTACTTTCTCTAATTTCTTGACCAGGTGAGGGTTCCAAATTGGTGCTGCATACTCCAGTATGAGCCTGACGTACACAGTGTACAGTGTCTTGAACGATTTCTTGCTAAGGTATAGGAACGCTATTCTCAGGTTTGCCAGGCGCCCATATGCTGCAACAGTTATTTGATTGATGTGTGCCTCCGGAGACGTGCTCGGTGTTATGGTCACCCCAAGATCTTTTTCCTTGAATGAGGTTTGCAGCCTTTGTCCACCTAGCCTATACTCTGTCTGCGATCTTCTTTGCCCTTCCCCAATCTTCATGACTTTGCATTTGGCAGGGCTGAATTCGAGAAGCCAGTTGCTGGACCACGTGTCCAGCCTGTCCAGGTCTCTCTGTAGTCCTTCCTGATCCTCATCCGATTTAATCCCTCTCATTAGCTTCACATCATCTGCGAACAGAAACACTTCAGTCTATCCCTTCCACCATGTCATTCACATATATCAAAAATAGCACTGGTCGTAGGACTGACCCCTGTGGGACCCCGCTCGTCACAGGC
>NC_091345.1:11403842-11436342 GCF_038502225.1 Cherax quadricarinatus | reverse complement strand
GAAAATATTACTTAATCCAGAAAATCCATTTAATTAAAAAAATACAGCCGGTACATTACGAAATAAAGTACAGTAGGGCCCCACTTATACAACTACTAGAGTAGCGCGTGTAGAGGAAGGTGAGAAAGACGCATGAATATGGTGGTGACAACTTAAGATATACATTTGACGAGTTGCGAGAGTTTTCTACTCCGAGCCCGGTCTTGGGTCAGGCTCGTCTGGTGCTTGCCCGATCAACCAGGTTGTTGCCGTTTTGTAAAGTCCATTTAAGTGCACGTGTAATTAAGTCTGTAATTCACGTGAAACTAGATACCAAGATGACTTCAATTCCTAAAATAAACAAGAAAATAAACTACAGTCTATATACGAGCTTCTTTATGACTGTAGTAATAATAATCACTGTAATGTATATACAACGTGTTGATGAAAAGTTTAAAGTTACCTGATATGGCAACTTAGTGTAGTAACTTCAAGGTAATGTTAAGAGTGTACAGGAAGAGGATGAACACTCTGAAATTATATTTTATAAGGTAATAGATTACTCTAAAATAAAATTAATACCAACAGTATTTTTAAATAATCTAAACTTGTTTTAAATTAGGTTAATAGCCTGTTGAAAAAAAGGAAGCAGGATTTCCTGTAATTATACATTGCTGATATTGTGTAAATGGAAAACAATATTTTTAGTATTTCTGACCTGTGGCCAGACTTGTCAGGTGACCACTTGATCCAGGTAATTACTACCTGTAGCAGCAAGGACCACAACTTGGCTGATGAAGCACCTGCTGCAGAACCTCCACTTTCCTCACCAGGACATAATTTGATTCCGGCAACATTTCTTGCATCTTACTGGGTTTATTTTACATTTCTTCCTTTATCTCTGACCGCAGCACGTTGTTTTTTTAATGTGCTGATTAGGTATCTGGCCTCCCTACTCTGATACATTGTTGTCGCCCGCTCTCTTCCTCCCATCCTCTCTACGAACATTTACAGTATACTCTCTATCTCTTTCAAGCCACTGCTAAGACACAGCAACAACGGTAGCACAGTAGCAGCATCAGGTGGTACGTCCCAGACGGAGCTCACGTCCATCATATCAATCCTGAGGTCTTGAGCTAAGACAGACCTCACAAGTACACTGTTCCTTTCTCACCTAGACCAGACTACTACTCTTTGTCGTTTCCTCTGTGTGTTACCGTATTTACACACAGTCTCGCATTAAAAAAACAGCACATACAACTTATCTACTCTATTCAACCATACCTTCATCCTTTATTTCACTCCTGCTACTCCTTGTATTACTCCACCTGCACACACTGGACTCCTAGAGGTCAGTAACACCAGTCGATTGAAAAACTGTAGGAAAATGTAAGCAGGGTTTTTCAGTGGGGAGTGGGGAACAACATGACGTTCAGTGGTGTACGTTACAGCTGCTTAGATATGTAAAGAACGAAAAACTCCAAAGGGACACTGTATATAAAAAAAAGACCCATCAAACAGAACGAAAGGAACACGTTACGACCTGGGAGTTATGATGTCGGCTGACCTTTCTTTCAAAGAACACAAACTGCCCACATGAAACTCCTTAACCGTTGAGAACACTTACAATTATTTTCCTCAAACTGTACTCTCTATTTTAGATAAGTTTACAATAATTTAATAAACAATGAAATATATTTTTTCGTTAGGTTCAGAATGATTTTTGCGAAATTATGGCATACACAAATTTTCGCTTGCCTTATTAGGCAAAAAAAGCGTTGCTATTTAAGCCAAGATCGCAAGTTTTACCTATTCGGCACGATATATATATATATATATATATATATATATATATATATATATATATATATATATATATTATATATATATATAGTTTATTTCACAGAAAAGATATTTCCAGTACCAGTACTGGTACCCGAAACATGACTGCTAACAGTTTCAGTACTGGTACCTGAAAGTGTTTCACAACAGTGTTGTTTCTGTACCAGTAATGGTACCTGAAACAGTTTACTTCACAATATTGTTTCATTACCAGTACTGGTTTTCATCTTATATTCTCCTGTGCCCAGAAAACTTGTCAGTTACTGATACCGTATTTTACATTCATAAATCAATATTTCAAGTAATTCCTTAAAAAGTATTTAACCTCAACGAAGTAAAAAAAAAACTGCATGTCATATAGGGTACGTTGTCTACGTATTGCAGTGTAAGTCACGTGTGATAAGAACGCGAAACCCTAACCTTAGCTAACACAGTTATTTTAAATGTAATCGGTTTTTGTACTCTTTAACAGTAACTGGTACAATCGTTGAGCACAAGACTACCCACAAATCTCTCTTAATCCCACTAAGAACGTATCGTCAGAAGCAATTATGGAACTATATTTCACTAAATTTTGTTTCCTTGTTTCAGTAAATATTCAGATCTAGAGTTCATGTAAAAATAAATGTTTATCAGTAGGGAGCTTCACAGCTAACTCACAGATCACGTTCCTTTTTGCTTTGTTAATTTAGCTAATGAGAAGTTAATGGTGCAGTTTCGTGACCCTGCCATCATTAGTCCTGTCTAGCTACACCGACACCGTGGCATACACCTACACAACTTACGAAGGACATACATGAGGCAGGGTACACAAACATGGATGAAGGGATATGTACACAAGACTCGTGTGTAAATAACGAGAGAACTGTACGTTGTACAGCATACTTAACTGTTAACATTTCTTAAACATACGTAGTGTCTTCACCAGCAATTGTCTTGAGAATATTTCAAGTTATGCACAGTCTTACCTTTTCGCAAGTAAAAATGTAGTTATAAATATACAACATTAAGCCCTGAATATTTAAATGGAATACATTTTATTAATTTCCAAGCAAAAACAAGTTGCTCAGTCATAAACCCAAACAGTAAGAGTCGTATGAACATAATGTACTAGAGTAGACCTATTGGTCTATACTAGACAAGTTCAACTCACCCGGCCTAACCATTCCACTCGTGTAACTGTCCAATTTACACTTAAAGTTTCCTGAACAACTTTTATCAATGATCCTACCTGTCAGTTTGTTCCACTGAACCTATCCACAAGTATGAAGTTACTTTCGCAGGCTTAGGAAAGAGGAAACTATATCTCACAACTTCATATCAGTGTACATGTTGTCTGTCGATAAGCAGATAAGGATGTGGTTATAATCTGTTGAATATCAGCGTACAAACATTATATTATTATTACCAATTCTTTGTTCTCGGCATTACGGTGTGCAGCAGTATGAGTCAGCGCCTGGAAACCACTTCGCTGACAACCTTCTCAAAAGACGCGTGTTCCAGTGGTGACGAACTAATTTGTGCGGTTTGCTCCACCATCACCCTGCCTCAACTCAGACACACACAACACATGGCCTTTATGTGGCAACGCAACAGGAAGTTACAACCACTAAGGAACTTACTCAGAGGATGCAATTTTTTATTATTTGTATAATAATAATTATCATAAATATAATTCTTACCATTACTTTATCTTTCCTATATTTTAAAACAGATAAATAATCCCAGAACACATTTCCTTTATACGGTGTTTTCTTTTTCTTGAGTATCCGCCTCAAACAACTAATATCCAATTCAAGTGTCTTCGAATCTTCACATTATTTTTTATTAAACTCAAATTTAAGCGAACAAAAGTAAACACTGACCTCGATAACAGTTCCAAAGACGAATAAAATATATAACTACAAAGCTCCTACTCTCAACTATTTGAGAAATAGGACAAGTAATTGTTAATCACAAACAAGAAACACTGAATTTTATTTGCTACTATCATGGTATTCTAGCCAACTATCTACAGAGAATTAGAGGGACCTAAACTGCAGTGTGTCTTTCTCGGCTGATAGCCTTAATATGAACAGTGAGCGTTTCCCGTTACCTGTCTTTCCTATATGCTCTGCTGCTTCTGTCTGTTTTACCTCTGGCTCACAGATACTCGTACAAAACCCATCCTGTGAGACGGAATATGACAGAGAAACAGTACTACAGTTTGTACCCACAGTGTAACTTATCATACAGAGTAGGGTAGCACCACATACTAATGTAATCCAATTTTGTTTAATAATAAAAGTTACTCCCTCCTCTCTTTTAAACTCTCATTCCTCCCTTACACTTTTCTTCTAAAAAAAAAAAAAAAAAAAGTCTCTCCACAAGAAAACGGGGAGTTAGTGAAAACGCATTAGATATTATATTGGCAGTTACCGTCCATTTTAATAAAGCAGGTGGCAGATAATCACTGGTTCCCTGTCGTTTTTTCTTACTTGGTCTCCGAAGGTTCTTGGGTTCGCCTCAAGTATAATATTTATAACGATATTCTCCGTCTAACAGGAATTTGCACTATGGGAATGACGTAAACCCTGCTGACCCTTTAAAGTGGTTTTTCAACTCATACCTCTGCCTTCCATACACGAACCACGATCCCTCTCCACCCCACCACATACGAACTAACATCCCTCTCTCCCCACCACACATGAACTAAGATCCCTTCCTCCCCATCACATATGAACCACGATCCCTCTGTCCCCACCATATGAACCACGACGTCCGTCTAGGTAACTGAGGGTGATAGCGTGACTTCAGTCACGCTATCACCCTCAATTCCCTAGAGATCCCTCGGTCATCACAGTCATATCTGATGTCACGCTATCACCCTCAATTCCCTAGAGATCCCTCGGTCATCACAGTCATATGATACATCACTATCCACCATACAATGTTATCCACAAAAGCGATAGGTGCGATTCCGAACGCCCCGTACACTGTGTTGAAGCAAAATACCTCCTCAAACTGCGCAGGAACCCTGTACACCGTACTTCCACATCGTACGTGCAAGCCCCGTACCACCACCACACCGTGCGTGGGAGCATCGTACAACATACACCGTGCGTGGGAGCATCGTACAACACACACCGTGCGTGGGAGCATCGTACAACACACACCGTACGTGGGAGCATCGTACAACATACACCGTGCGTGGGAGCATCGTACAACATACACCGTGCGTGGGAGCCCCGTACCACCACACACCGTGCGTGGTAGCCCCGTACCACCACACACTTGACTTGTACTCGTTGGAACGCAGGAGGGAGTGATATAATCTACACTTGGAAAATCTTGGAAGGAATGGTCCCAAATCTGCACACAAAAATCACTCCATACGAAAATAAAAGACTGGGCAGGCGATGCAAAATGCCCCCAATAAAAAGTAGGGGCGCCATTGGTACACTAAGGGAAAACACCGTAAGTGTCCGGGGCCCAAGACTGTTCAACAGCCTCCCATCAAGCATTAGGGAAATTGCCAATAAACCCCTGGCTGCCTTCAAGAGAGAGCTGGACAGATATATAAAGTCAGTGCCGGAGCAGCCGGGCTGTGGCTCGTACGATGGACTACGTGCGGCCAGCAGTAACAGCCTAGTTGATCAGGCCCTGATCCACCGGGAGACCTGGTCATGGACCGGGCCGCGAGGGCGTTGATCCCCGGAATAACCTTCAGGTAACCTCCAGGTAACACCGTGCGTGGGAGCCCCGTACCACAACACACCGTGCGTGGGAGCCCCGTACCACCACACACCGTGCGTGGGAGCCCCGTACCACCACACCGTGCGTGGGAGCCCCGTACCACCACACACCGTGCGTGGGAGCCCCGTACCACCACACACCGTGCGTGGGAGCCCCGTACCACCACACACCGTGCGTGGGAGCCCCGTACCACCACACACCGTGCGTGGGAGTCCCGTACCACCACACACCGTGCGTGGGAGCCCCGTACCACCACACACCGTGCGTGGGAGCCCCGTACCACCACACACCGTGCGTGGGAGCCCCGTACCACAACACACCGTGCGTGGGAGCCCCGTACCACCACACCGTGCGTGGGAGCCCTCTACCCCACAATAATAAGTGGCGCCAAGAGCGTGCTGGCGCCAGTATGGTGGCTACAACACTGGTCGATACACGCCACAACACCCACCTTCACCAGACGTCAATAATGAACACCACGCCAGCTCAAGTTTGAGACTGAAGTTATTAGATACTTCTTTTCCGAATTTTGCCTTTATTGTACAGCGTAGTTATCTGTGGTTTACAAAGACATGCGAACCAACACTAGGACAATTATTAGAAAATATTTCGGTCCTGGGACCTTTATCACTCCTGATCCCAGGACCGCAATGTTTTCGTACAGGTACGTCTTACTGTTCGCTCAGGTGTTTCTAAAACACGTGTGGTATCCATCACCACAGTTTATACCATTGTTATCTGCGGCCCCCTGGCAGACTAATAATAATAATAATAATAATAATAATAATAATAATAATAATAATAATATGATTATACCTTTATATCTCTGATATACGCTTGATGAGTTTCGAAAGCATATTTTATTTTATTCCTGGAGCCCGGTCCTGGGTAAGGCTCGTCTGGTCAACTAGGTTGTTGCTGCTGGCGGCCTGCTGGCCCACACATCCATCACAGTTTGGTTGATCTAGCACTTGAAGATACTGTCCAGTTTCCTCTAGAAGACTTCTACACTTGTGTCAGCAGTGTTGTTATCTTGTGTCCACGGCGACCCTGCCCTTCACTGGATGTATTTTACATATCCTCCCATAACTCTCACCAATATATTTTTAAGTCTGTCTCTTCTCCGATCAGCAAGTACATACTACTTAGGACTTGGAGACGTCTCCGGTAATTCGAATGCTTTATTCGCTCTAAGCGGACTGTAAATGATCTCTGTATCTGTTCCAGCTCTGATATTTTCCCCACCTTGAACGGAGCCGTCAACACTGAACATTATTCTAAACGAAAGAACATAAGATATGTGAATAGTGCCACCAATGGCATAACTCTTGTTTTCAAAGTTCTCATTATCCATTCCATTTTCCTGGTTGTCATGACATTTACTTCATTGTGTTCTTTGAAAGGTTAGCCGACATGCAGAAATTCATGTTAGTCATCAAGCTCTACATAGTCAAGGAGTAGCGACCTTACAGTGCAAAAGCTTGGAAAGTGAGTATAAAATTAAGAAATATATATAGACAATTATAAAACTAACTCCTCTTGAGAAAGAATTATTAAAAAATAATTGTGATAAAGCCACGTTTGGTTGATACGACAAGTACATAAACTAAACTGCTTTGATCAATATTTTATGCATAAACTTTCGTCTTTTCTCAAAGTAAAATATTTTCCAGTTCCTATAAGAAACTTTCTTCGTTCCCTCATAAAGCGACACAGTGGAGATGCTCACACTGTGCACCTTCCAAGACCAGATACTGAGCCAACACTGACGGCAGAGACGAGAGGAATCATAAGAGTTCTCAACACAAACTCTCCAAGAAACACAGCCATAACACGGGTGTACACCACTAGCATTCTGAAGCAGCTACTGCCACAACATTGACATTCTACAATACAGGTGTATAACACTGACACTTTACATGAACTATCCTTAAATCACTGGTGTACAACACCAAGTTAACATTCATGGTGCCACTACCTTGGAACACCTTTATTTCTCCTCACTCGTAAACTTGTAAATATAGCATCAACGGTTTACAATGTACCTACAGTGAATTCCGGGGAAAGGATGGAGGATTATCGCCCCCTGTGACTAGATCCTAGATTAGTGAACCTAAGTGTACAACAAATTTAAGACCAATTAACAAGATTAATCTACTGGATTTTTTTGCAGGCATTTCTGGTCAAATATGTATGACCTAAAACACAGCACTTAACCCTTAAACTGTCCAAACGTAGATCTACGTTTTTTCAACATTTGAAAGTATGTAAAAAAAAGTAGATCATTTTTTTTACATTTGAAAACGTGTAAAAAACTTTGTACTTTTTTTTTGTTATATTTGAAAATATGTAAAAAAAAAAAAAGTAGATCTACTTTTGGAGCACTACGCATGTGAACGTAGATCTGCTTGGACAGTTTAAGGGTTAAGAAACATACACTAAATGCATATCAATGACAATACATGCATGTCCCTATGACTAAAAGGTACTGCTTTAAGTAACATAAGTTACGCTGAAGCGCAATGAGTTCGATGTTGCAAAGCTGACTGGGGATCCCTAACTTTACAAACTGATAACATACATGGGCATGTATAAGAGTATGGTTATAGTAGCGTATTCCGTGTTATACTGGACAAGGTGTGGTGATGTCTCGTGGTGATGTCTCATGGCTGTGTATGCGTGACGCAGTTCATATATCACGTATGGTTGTGGTAGAATAATATGACTAACTTAGAACAACTGTCAAGAATGGTTCCTGGAATCATTGGCCCCGCAGCCAGGAATCTGGTCAGGCCTTCTGAATGACGGCGATTTGTGCTCGCAGTTTACAAACCGGATAGGACCACAGAGTCCAGATGTTAAGAAGCAGTTTGCAGTAATGAATGTCAAGTTTTGCCATCTTTTTGTATAGGGTTATATTTCTAAGTGCACTAAATACACCCCCGATCCGATATATATATATATATATATATATATATATATATATATATATATATATATATATATATATATATATATATATATATATATATATATATATATATATATATATATATATATATATATGCAATAAGATCACAGTAAACAGGTGATTTCAGAATATGCAAAACAACCACTCTGAAAGAATAGAGAAATTCCAAGCGCTTTCGTGACTACTCACATTATCAAGGAACTATGAAAGTAAAGCATCCAAGGAAGCTATATAAGGGGTCTGGCCGGCACCTCACTATCAGATCCCACAACGGTTTAAACACCTGACGCGCGCCGACCCAACTTGGACAGGTCCTTGGCACAACCCACCCCACAAACCACTCTACCCAAGAAATAAGAAATTTTAAAGATTATTTGTCCAGTGTATTATTAAATTCTTCCCAAATTCTATTAATTATAAATAATCTTTAAAATTTCTTATTTCTTGGGTAGAGTGGTTTGTGGGGTGGGTTGTGCCAAGGACCTGTCCAAGTTGGGTCGGCGCGCGTCAGGTGTTTAAACCGTTGTGGGATCTGATAGTGAGGTGCCGGCCAGACACCTTATATAGCTTCCTTGGATGCTTTACTTTCATAGTTCCTTGATAATGTGAGTAGTCACGAAAGCGCTTGGAATTTCTCTATTCTTTCAGAGTGGTTGTTTTGCATATTCTGAAATCACCTGTTTACTGTGATCTTATTGCATATATATATATATATATATATATATATATCTATATATATATATATATATATATATATATATATATATATATATATATATATATATATATATATGTCGTGCCGAATATGTAAAACTGGTCAATTAGCAAGAACTCATTTAAAATTAAGTCCTTTCTAAAATTTTCTCTTATACGTTTAAAGATATATTTTTTCATTAATGTTGATGTAAAAAATTTTAATTTTGCGCCAAAAGGAACTTAGAAACTTACCTAACCTTATTATAACAAGCGCAATTTATTTTAGCCTACCCCAACTAAATATATTTTAAATGCGTTTACAATAATTTAGTACTAAACAAGCACAATCAAACATATTTTTTTCGTTAGGTTCAGAATGATTTGGGCGAAATTATTGCATACACAAATTTTCACTTGTCCTATATGGCAAGATGAGCGTTGCTATTTAAGCCAAGATCGCAAGTTCTGCCTATTCGGCACGACATACATTATATATATATATATATATATATATATATATATATATATATATATATATATATATATATATATATATATATATATATATATATATATATATATATATCCCCGTTAAATGTGTTTCCCCATTCTCTTTAAAGAGTTATTTCCGTGCGCAGATTTTTTAACCATTCCTTTTAACAATTTCCAGGTGTGAATTGCACATCTTTCTCGCCAGCGCTCCAGGGAGTACAGTTAGTTGACAGAATAGATGCAGGCTGTGAAAGTTCACCGCACATTCTTTAGGGCTGCAATTTCGTAAGCTTTAGAAAGGAATGTTAGTTTAAAACAATCTTCCCATTTATAGAACAAAAAAGTTTTAAGGAGTATCATGGATTTTGTACATATTCTTTGAAAAGGTTCTCAATATAATTTTTCTTGTAGTTGTAACGCCTTGTCGCCTTAGGAGCTTGTCTCATGGTTACTCCCAGACCCTTAACATTCCTCACTTTGAAGTCAGTTTTAATGGAGTTTTGTACCGTTTCAATTTTACATGTACTTTTTCCTACACTGGAAAAGTTGAATGTTGACTTTATTGTACAACAGTTATGTGTGACTTAAAAAGACACATGAACAAACACTACGACATAGCTACCAGAGAGCGTTTCCCTCCTGGAACTTTGATCACTTCTCCAGGTCCCAGGCCCGAAGAGTTTTGTAACGTGTGTGTGTGTCTGCACATGTGTCTTTTTAAACCACTTGTCGGTGTCCATTACCAATGTTTATACCATAGTTATCTGTGGTTCACTGCAAGACTAGTTTACATCAGCTGGGAGACTTGCGTCCTCGATGGCTGCTGCTCTGATTTAATTTTGTTGACTGTGATGAATGGTTTGAAAAACCGACAAGTTGAAGATTGAGACACTTATGCAGCATATGGGAATCTTTATTCAGGAAACGTTTCGCCACACAGTGGCTTCATCAGTCCAATACAAAGAGGAAGGCGTAAGGAGAGGAGTATGAGGTAATCAGTCCCTCAGCCTGGAGTCGATGTGTTCAGTCCATCAATCTTGTAGAATGTACAGCATAGGGCCGTAGACGTGACTTATATACTGTAGTGAGGTGAGGTGAGATGAAGCAGGCGGAGGCAGGGTCATAGTGGTACCATCCACTAGTCGAAGTAGGTCTTCGTCCAAAGGTTGAACAAGTGTTGAAGAATTCTTTGTAACAAGATCCCATGATGCTACAGTGTCATGGGATCTTGTTACAAAGAATTCTTCAACACTTGTTCAACCTTTGGACGAAGACCTACTTCGACTAGTGGATGGTACCACTATGACCCTGCCTCCGCCTGCTTCACCTCACCTCACTACAGTACAGCAGTACATAAGCCACGTCTACGGCCCTATGCTGTACATTCTACAAGATTGATGGACTGAACACATCGACTCCAGACTGAGGGACTGATTACCTCATACTCCTCTCCTTACGCCTTTCTCTTTGTATTGGACTGATGAAGCCACTGTGTGGCGAAACGTTTCCTGAATAAAGATTCCCATATGCTGCATAAGTGTCTGAATCTTCAATTTTGTTGACTACCAGTAGCACTCTTTGTACAAGTTTTGTTATAACATTGAAGATCATTCTGCCCAAATTTGTAGTCTTTCCTTTCGTTTGCAATTTGTGTGCTCTCACGTTATGGTCACACTTACAGTCTTTCACGAAGTATGAGTACATTAAATATCACAGTTTATACATGTTGAACTGTAGAAAAAAAAATGTATATGCTGCAGCTGAGTAAGCTGCATTTGACACTTGTGTAACCCCAAAAGGGTGTATAGCATTACTATCGGTGATCTCACAAACGCTCCAATATCACCGTTTAAAATACATGCATAACAAAAGTACATTTACACAGGAAACGTAATGAACTAAACAACGCACTTAGCAACGAAAAGCAGAACTGTGCAAAACATAACCTGCACAGACTCTGAAATCGTGCTAAGCTTCAACTTCGTCCTTGTTTATCAAACTGATAGCCAAACAGAAAACGCTGAATCATAACAGTCTCCCTCAGGAAGTTTCAAAATGTTAACTGTTATTCTCTTTCAAGTGGCGTTTCCTGCCAAGACCACAAAAATACATACATGGACAACTATCTGCTCCAAGTGTCTGCGAGCTGCTGGCAACAACAGCTAGTTGACTAAATAGTCAACAACGAAGGCTTTGAAAGAAGAATAACTAAATAATTCTCGAAGTCAGTCACAGGTGAGAAGCCTGTCACAGGTATGTTGGAGAGTAATTTAGATGTTGGAGAGTAATTTAGTTCCCAGTCATCCATCATCTAACAAACGTCACTTCCCTTTTAACCCTCGACCAACCACACCCGAAGAAAAAAAATGAAGAAATGTATAAATAAAACACTGAAAGATCAATATAAGTGGAGGGAGGAAGGGTTGAGTCACCAGGCAAATTATACATGAGTCAATAGACAGATCAATATCCAGAGTGATTCATCTAAGAGTTCATCACCTACTCCAGCAATCATTTTAAAATACAAAATACACTCAACTAGTTCATTACACATAAAAAGCAAATAAAAATTACAGGGCTATCTCCATTATGTTACAAACAACTTGATATGACCAACTAATTTGTGGTGGCTATGCAGGCCACTAACAGCAACACTAGAACCTTTTGAACTCATTACAGGTAACCCTTTTATACTCTGGAGATTTTCCTTGAGACTCCTCCATTGAGACATCCCTCAGTGCCAGATCAATAAGGCTGTGATAGATATATGGGCCAGCGGGTCGCCAACAGCAACAGCATGGCTGATAAGGCAAGCACCAGACGAGCCTGGCCCAAGGCCAGTAGGAAAGATGTGATATCACATCTTTTCTACTGTTTCGCATACACCGCCGTTGCTTTTACCAAGACAACCAATAAATGGAGTTTTATCCATCACTCTCCTCCAGCTTCACCCACTGAAGCAAGTCGTTATTCTTCTGTCAGTCTAGAACAGATACATCATTTTCCGCATACACACTTGGTGTATGTGTGCAATGGATGAACCTCTAGAAGAGTTGGTTTGTAAGAATCCAGCCTTAAGTTAAGAAATCTTGCCAAGTTCCTGCTTAGTACCTAGTCTGATTATCATATTATTATTATAATGTTCCTTTTAACAAGACCCAGGGATGAGGGTTTAAGTTCGAATGCTTACCTCGAATGAAAATATGGGCGAATATTAACTGCTTATGACTAGCTTCCGCGGTGCATTTCTGCAGCAACAGAACCAGCAGCGTCAGCAGAGCTACTCAAAGGCAGCGAGTCGTGTAACTCCTCTTGGGAGAACAGGAGTCACGCAAAAACTCTTGGGAAAGGGAACAGCAGAGCCGAGTCAGACAGGAAGTCGTGCAACTCTTGAGAGGGAACAGGGGTCATGCAACAACTACTAAGGGGACGGAAGTCATGCAGCAACTATTGAGATAGGGGATGGGAGTCATGCATCAAATCCTGGGGCAATGGAACAGCAGAAAGGTGAGCAAGTCAAGTCTTGCAACAGTTCCTAGAGAGAGGAAACAGTTAAGAGTAGAGAGGAGGGTCAGAGGCAGGGAAACTTCCAATAGTTCTGGGAGAAGATGGAACAGCCAAGAGGTGAGCCAGAGGAATGGAGGCTTCGAACAGTTCTTGGGGAGAGTGAACATTAGATAGAGAGGCGAGCCAGAAAGGAGGCTTCCACGAGTTCTTGGGAAAGTTGAACAACAAAGCAGTGAGTCAGAGGGAGGGAGGGAGGAGGAAACCTTGCAACAGTTCTTGGGGGAGAAGAAAGAGAGCGTTCCATCCGTCAATGGTCACAAGTTTACTGCCATGGTCATACCCAGCCAGCACTTACTGTCGGTAACTACTGCTGTAAAAAAACTTACCTTTATACATTATTCACAAAGCACACGGCATAACCATCCGGCTCTGCCACGCCTGCATGTTTGTTACTCAGGAAAGTTACATCTGGTAGTGGAGCCGACACTGTTGTCCTTTAAAACTTTAGAAACCACACACTCATTGTTTAATTTAGAGAAGGGGTTGCTGTCACAACCATGCAAACAACATACGCCCGTCATGGCAAGTTAGAGACTGCACTTCACCTAATTTTATTTAAAATTAGGAGCACCTTCTGCCTCTGTCCATCTATGCATAAGGTTAAGAACATTTTCACTTCATACAGTATATCCATTTAACCATCCTCACCCCACCCAACGTCCTTAATTTGTTAGGTTAGTTAGAGTAGGTCAAATTAATGTTGGTTATGTTACATAAATTGTGGAAAATATTGTATATATTTTCCAGAAATACAGTAGTTATATGTAAATAGATGGCCATACTGTATTTAACAAAAATTATGTTATAAAAAAAATGGGAAACCTGCACCTGCGCCTGCGCAGACGACACTCGCCATTGCTGTTTGAATTGGTCAACAGAAAGTTACTGAAATAGGAAGAATTTTCGTGCTCTTGAGGTTAAAATTGGGCTGACACCTCTCAAATAGGAGCCGAAATTGTTGGATGTGCATTCCTGCATAATTTGAGTATCAGGCGTCAGGACAGGACAACTCCAGGAACCTCAGATAAACTGTCTAATTTATGTTTAAATTCTGGCCAGTAAATTTTTTCATAAATGTAGGCAAAAGGGGGGGTCCTGTACATGACACATTAATCTCCAGTCAAATTGGCAAGTGTTATGATTAAGATATATTCTCCTTCTGTTATATAAATGTGTGTGTATATATATATATATATATATATATATATATATATATATATATATATATATATATATATATATTAATTTTAATATACAGTCCACAAACTTATATATTTACCAGAATTCCTGGTGATGTATATTTCATTTGTAATTAATCGGTCTAGAGCAACTTGTGGATATGACAGTGGTAGGTATCGAAGGGGGACATTTTTGTGACCTAGGTGTCCCAAATTCCTACTTGTCTATGTAACTTTGATAAATAATAATTATCTTTGTTACCATTTACTTGTATGTATGTAATGAGATTCATCCAAGTGAATGCAATTTTCCACATAAATGTTTGTTGGGCTAATCTTGATTAGGTTGTATTAAAATTGGTTAGGTTTGGTTAACGCTTTATATTAGGATAGGTAAATTATGTTAAGTTAGTGTTGATTAGTCAAAACTAGCCTAATGTAAGCTAGGAACATCATAACGATTTAACAGCAGGTGGATATAAATAACCAGCCAAGCAATATCTTTTTTTTTACACTTGCTGTACGATGATTCTGGCATGCGTAAGTCGAGAGAAACCGCAAGCATTTGTATGTACTGAGCAGCTATAGCAGTGAGGAGATACACCACGAAACTGGTCGTACAGACTACAGTAAACCTGGTCGTTAATCACTCAAAGTGTACGAATGTTTAAGATGATGCGGGTAGTAAATATTCTGCAGATATTCTAGATATAAAGCAATAATTCGATTTAAAGATTACAAGTCCCTTTAAAGTATTATCTATTTTTTTTATTTTTGTTATTCATGTAATTATTTTCCTTTGTAATAGTTCCTCAGTTTTGTTTTTAAAATGCAAGATCCTATGAAAAGAATACTCCCAGGCCTCTCATAGTTATCTTATCCTCTATGGCTTCATATTGTTTTATTTTTATTTTTTTTTTAAATATATAAAGAGGATGGCTGGTCTGACAATGTTCTTCGTTGAACAACACTTTCCAATAACCCATTTAAAGATTTATTTTCTATATACCTGGAGATTTCCAGTGTCCTCAGCGAATGATTCTAATATCTTTGTGTATATCAAATATGACAGAGAGAGTATACTGGGATGATTAATGTACCCCGAGAAGCATACTTTTTCAATTATGCTTTTATATGCATTTAGTACGCTGTAACATCATGGCAACGTTTCTTAAAATCTATATTACGAAGAAATTTAACTGCCTTCCAGTTTAGCCAAGAGCATACTTTAGCGGTCCAGTAGTCGCGAGAGCCAGGAGCGTCTTACTCTACAGTCTACAGCCAAGGATTGCCTAGCTTCCATTACATGTTTTTTTCGAACTTCGTCTCAAGGGGCTCAGAATCTTTATGTTGGCGGTGTAGCAGCTTAAATTAGGATGCGACTGCTTGTTTTACTGCCACCCTAGTGAAGCAAGGCTACTTAAGGGTTTTTATGCTATTTTTCGATGATATTGCTTGTACCTAAAATATTTTGATACAAGTCAGGGCCTGGGTGCACTCATCGATTTCTGTTCGCGGGACGTTGTCGATGCTTCTGGTCACGCCACTCAAGCTTCGTCAACCAACATGCCTACCCGGAAACTCTATTGAATTTTCCTCCACCACTAGCATTCTTCTACCCCTACTGTTCTGAGACGGAGGAAAGTAAAGTACTGATGACATCCCCTGTGACCTGTATGTGTTTTATAAGCCTCCTTGTTCCTGGTTATTGTATTTCAAATTATCTGCCCCTCTTCGTCTCAGCAATTCCTCCAGAAATCCTGTACGCAGTAATCATGTTTTCCCAAGTCGCCTTTTCCAGAGTCGCTTTACTCTTTCTTCATACATGTACACTATCTCTAATCGTTGGCACACTAGCCTTTCTTTGGTACGAAGTTCTTTACGCCACTACCTCTTGACAGCTAATAGTTGTTTGGTTTATGCACTGTATGTGGGTCATTAAGACTGCATTTCACACGTAAACCATCAATCAAGAATACTTTAATGCGCGAAATATTGCAACTTCTGTGTAAATGCAGACACACCTCTCTGTGTGCATACCATGTCTTCATCAAATATCATATGACACGGAGAAAAACTGGATAATAAACCTTTCATTCATAAACATGTACAAGAAAAACACTTTCGCAAAGTAATCAATACATTTTCAAAGTGCTCATGTAACAACAGTTCATCTTCCTAGAAAATAAATGTAATGTTAGCAGCGAGTGCACAAAACAATCATTACATTACATAACATTTCCAATTACCAGGTGGCAAGGCTTCCTAAACCCACCAGGACTCCCGTTTTAAGGGTGCAGTAATGCTGTTCCGTTAATGTACTGAGCTAAGTTTTATATGCAGTATGTTAGTGGTGAGAATACACCAGAGCAATAACAGTATCATAAATAAACGGAGTAGGAAAGGAAACTAATCAGAAAATGGGAGTACAGAGGAGTGTACCTGAACAGCCCGTCTCCTATTTACACCTCGTGCGTGGACATAAGAACTTAAGAAGGAACAATGTAACAGGCCTAGTGGCCCATGCGAAGCAGGTCCAATTCTCCTACCGGCTTAAGCCAACGCCCTAACCTAGTCAGGTCAGGACACATTCACTTAAGGATCACGGCAGCTGACCTAGTAGCACATGCTAGTCAGGTCCAACTCACACCCACCCACACTCACTCATGTATTTATCTAACTTATTTTTAAAACTACACAACGTTTTAGCTTCTATGACGGTACTCGGGAGTTTGTTCCACTCATCCACAACTCTATTAACAAATCAGTGCTTTCCTATATCCTTCCTGAATCTGATTTTTTCCAACTTAAAGCCATTGCTGCGAATCCTGTCTAGGCTAGATATTTTTAGCGCGCTATTTACATCCCCTTTATTTATTCCTGTTTTCCATTTATACACTTCAATCATATCTCCCACTAATTCTACGTCCTTCTAGACTCTAGAGTGGAGATTCAGGGCCCTCAGTCTATCCTAATAGGGAAGATTTTTGATACATGGGATCAACTTTGTCATCCTCCTTTGTACGTTTTCCAGTGCATTTATATCCATTCTGTAATACGGTGACCAGAACTGTGCAGCATAATCTAAATGAGGCCTAACCAAAGATATATGGAGTTGAAGAACAACCTGAGGATATGAACAACCTTGATATGAAGCCAAGGATTCTGTTAGTTTTATTGCGAACACTTACGCACTGTTGTCTTGGTTTCAGACCAAGCCGTTCTTTTTCGTTATTGTTGGTTAACTATATGTGAATATAAATATTTTAACTTAACTAAGAATAACAAATATTAAATTTCCTGCAGAAATCAACGAACTGTAATTCGAGGGAAACCGTGCATCCGACCTGGAGAATGGGTTGACGAGAGAGTGAACCAGACACCGTGCTATATTATACCAAAGCACACGCCTTTTTCACATGATCATTACTTACTAAGTGCAAGATCAACCAGGCTGTGATAGCCATGTAGGCTGGAGGGCTGATAGCAACAGAAACGTGAATAATGTGACGCTGTGTGTATAAACGGTGTGGAGGCACGATTTTGGCAAGGAAGCGAGTGGTAAAATTTCAAGCGAGCCTAGTAGTGGAAAATTCTAGAGCGGCCAGCAGAGGCTGACGGCGAGACTGTCAGCTTTACTGACATTACCTTCTCTTTCCTATCCGTCCCCGGAGGGAGGGTAAAGGGCTCTTGATCTAAGGAAATGAGGCTACCTTCCCCTTTCTTGATTCAAACCCAATTACCTAAGGGATTAGCACTTCATCATAACACTTGACTCACAGTAATCAAGATAATCAGGACAACGCAACTATAAGTAACAATAATGAAAATGATAGCCAATGAAAACTGTACTGTCGACGAGCATTAAGACAGGACTGACTTCTCGAAAAAGCCTGACAGTTTTCTTCAAGAGCTCCCTAATAAATATGGAAATCTGCCTTCCCTTCTTTCCCCCTCCCAAGACCGGGCCGGGAAAAAGGGTGTAAGTGTAACGTAGTGGTAGTTTAAAACCTATATAAACTACCAAAAACGCAGCAATAATTTCATACACATAACCGCGAGCATTTACTAAGATGTAAACAAAGGATTCTAAACCACAATAAACTGAGACCAACTAATTTTAAACTTTTACGAATCAACTAGAAACAAATATTAAAAGCCTTTCAAAGCACACCTTAAAGCCCATCAGGAAAGGGAGGGGAAGTTTTAAAGCAACACAAACCAGTTTGACCAGAGTGTCCCTCCCACAACAATCGCCCACCATTCTACCAACACCTACGTACTCTATGTACTTACACTTCAACTTTATCGTCAGCTTAGTGCATATGCAGAGATGTACAACTTGGTGCATTTCAATACACAGAGGTTACTTCAATCCTGTTTTAAGGATTAACGTACACCTCATGTTAGTATACGGGTAAAATGCAGCCACGATGACCCACGTGTAGTCTATATGCTGTGGACGTAACAAACTGACTAATTTCCACAATTCACAATTCCCAACTAACCAATTAAACAACGTGTCATCTGCCATCATCAACGGGTCATCTGCTCTCAAGGTGTAAACATGTGCATCTGTAATTATGCAGGTGTACTCGAAAATATTAGATAATATTAATCATGCAAGTTCATGTTGTCAAAATTCACTATCCCTCTGTCTAATACCATAATTTGCAACATATATTTTAATTTATAACGACGATTAAAAACTAGCAACTGGTTACATAACAAAAACGATGTACCAGCACTGGTGGTGATCATAAAAAGAGCAGCAACTTGGGTGTGTCCAACAACATTGTTAAGGTGAGATGTATCAACACACCAGCCCTACTGTGTAGTCATCCTTTGTGTTATGTATGAAGCACGAAAAACCTTTCGCATCTTATGTCAGCTTTTTTTTGCGGGGTGGTCCGGTATGCCAGCGAAGGTTCACTCAAATCACTCCCCCCCCCCCCCACACACACCATTCAATGTATATAGATTGACACGCACCTCTCGGTCCATATACACATACGTACCAATACAGAAAAATAGCTTGATGAATGAATCTGAATCTCAAAATGACAAACCCACGTCACCAAAATTTTCAGACTTTTTTTTTTCTACTGAACAAAATATCACCAGCAGCACCCCAAAACAATCGCCCTCGTATTTCCCAAGCCTCGTCTAATCTCCGGTACACCTTGTTTATCCTCCCTGTCTAACCATTCACGACCCCCACACGCCAACTATACACTTTTTATACCCCTGAATACATTTTTCACTAGCAATAAACATTACTTAGTATGCAATACGGCTGAGATAGACGCCAGATGGTTCACTGAAAAGTTAGTGGACACCGATGCAGGTGCACACTCCGACCATTCCCGCCCACAGCACGCCCACACCCCACCTCGCTCCCTAACTTGTCCGGCTAGCTGCTGACCACAGTAAAATGCAATCACAGTGCATATAGAAGGAGCGCGTATATCCCGCACACATCACTGCCTCCTACACACGCACACACACAACACACACACACACACACACACACACACACACACACACACACACAATACAGTTTATGAAGTGGTACCAAAAGTATCACACACAGTTTCAAGAGTATGACTGGACCCTGGAGGTCACATATCAGTAAAGTCGATCGACAGTAGTTGAGAGGCGGGGGTTGGGACTATGACAACCCCTGCAAACATACCTAAGGTATGTCACATCCACATCTATTGCTATACGGGATACCGAAAAAAAAAAAACAGGTTTACGGACACCCGAGTCGAAGTGGAAAAAAAAGAGGCTTTCCGTAACACAAACAATTCTTACTGTAATGTGAAAACAAAGATACAAGAAAGAAATGTATATGTCTGCCAACCAACAAGTAAAATGAGAAACGATTCAAAAACTGAAAAGGAAATTTGAAGATATTTTTCTGGGTACAACAACACAAACAAGTTAATGTAAACATATATACAAACACGCTTTATAATTCATATATAGCGACACCCTCAAGACCAACTACAGGTAAAGCTCCAAGTGACCGTGAAACCACGATACAAACAAAATTAATTCAACGCTGATATGTCTAACTTCTTTCACTACCCTGATAAACAGTTGAATAAATCTGATTTTGTCCTAGTCTCCTGAAGGTCACTCAGGACGTTCTTTCACAAGTCCTCTGAGGGTTGGCAACAGTGTCACCTTAGTTAACTGAAAATTATTCATTATACTTGACGGTAGTGGAAAAAAATGGTTTTACATCAGACTTGACGGTATAAAATCAAATTATGCTTCATTATATCTGACGGCTGTGAAACAATGCATTATATTAGAATGGAAAGTACTTTGTAACAAAACATGGAGGTGTCATTGTTATTTATGTCATTGTAGTTAGAGAGATCCGTTCTGGTTTGTGATGACGTAGTAAGAAAAGAGGAAAGGCAGTGAATAAGGAGAGCAGTGAGAACAGAGGGAGAGCAGTTAGAATAAAGATGGGAAACAGTGAGAATAAACGTAGAAGAGCAGTGATTATAAAGGTGGGAGGATAGGGGAGAGGTGAGAATACAGGAGGACATTCACATATTAATGTTAAATACTAATTAAACCGTTCAGATGGTGAGTGTATACACACTGCAACTGCCTACTGGGTAAGCAAGTGTCTTATGGACTCGATATCGGGTTAGATATTCTGCAGTGTCTTTGTTTTCCGTTCAGCACGAAAAACCTACCGCCAGTGGGACGCAGACAACAATATGATGTAATATTAACGAGGACAAGATTCAGTTGCTCCACTACGGAAGACTGGAGGAAATAAAGGCGGATTATTTAAAAGAGCGAGTCCCATGTGCGAAACTTGGGAGTAATGTCAATCTCACATTCAAGGATCACAACAATATTGCCACTGATAACGCAAGGAAAATGGTAGGATGGACATCTAGAACTTTCAAGACAAAAGATGTTGAGCAAATGATGATATTCAAGTCACGTGCTCTCTCTAGGCTTGAAAACTGTACACTAACGGCCCCTTTCTAGGTAGGCGATTGTCAACAATTACATTATATATTAAGTCAAGTAAATGGCTTACAACAGGTTGACGAAGAGTATACAAAGTATACAAGTTTTTATTGTACTGATGAATTCACGGGTAAGCACTAAACTCGTAAGACTGACACAATAAATGGGGAATGGGAAGGGAATAATCAGGTTTGATCTGAACAAGGGAATGGATTGCTGTAATTACCAAGATCGCGGGCTCTTCACGAGCATCAAGGCACCTCTCCGGAAAATGTAAGTGTGACAACTGGAGAAAGGCAGAGAAAAAATAAAGTAAGAGCAAAGGTGCAGAACAGGGTAAAAGGTTTTAGCAATGCTGATGGCTAAACACATTCGTGGGATATTTACTTTCCCGGGCTCTATACGAACCTTTCAAAAAATGCCAAGATTCTAAATTAGTTTATCAGCGGTGGGTTCTGTCTCCCGCAGTCTCTGTCTCACACGAGTATGGTTTAAAGAATAACTTCCATGGAGACGGACTCTACTGACGTAGCAGCTATTTATACATATGTAGGGATAGCTTGGGGGGGGGGGTTCTGATTAGACCTGCTGTGACAGGTTTATCATATATGGCTAGGAAGTTCTGCCATTGTATCAAACCCTGAATTTCCTGCTTTTGGTACCATTAAAACCGTCTCTGAATATATTTTTGCGCGAAAAAAATATTCGTGTGATTTAATTCAAGTTAACAAGAAAAAAAACGAGTGAAATCTGAAAACGGATACTAAGACGTAGACTCCGGAAATGCTTCTAGGTTAGGAATGCTTAGAATACAATACTATACTTGCCATACTGCTGGCTAATGGGATAGTGTGTATTCGTTTACCGATACCTGTGGCCGGTTTTGAGATCCCTATTTTCGAAGCCTGGACTGAGGCAAAACTTCATTGTTGAGTATTATCAACCACGCCTACATAGCCCTCACAGCCAAGCTGATTTGGCACTTTCATTTCCGACAGTTTCTTACATCTATTGGCGAATCTTACCTAACCTATTGATAGGAAGCTGAAGAGAGATGGGTCACTTATGCTGACAGTGTTCTCTAATTTTGACTATGGCACACATACTATTCACTAGAATTATTTTACACTTCCTCCCATATCTCTCACTCCAGTTAATTATGGTAGTGTGTAGATTGGGCACATGACCTTCAAGTACTTTCCAAGTGTATATATAATCAGGTATGGTATATTTCTTTCCAGTAGTTTAGATGCTTTACTGGCTACTCATCAGCATTATCAACAATTTGAGTAACCCCCTACCTTGCCTTCTGACACTCCACAACTCCGTCTATACACACTATTCTCAAACACCAAAAAATACTACCATACTCGTTGTCCTTAATAACCAGGATCTCCTCACTCTCTCCTCTCATCACTACCCGTACCGTCGTCGTCTCTAGGTAAATTGGATGGATCCATAGCAGTCAGTCTGGTAGCCCAGGTATCTGATTCCTATCACACAGGTAGGGCGAGCAGAATGGAAGGATGACATGTTCGGGAAATAGGGAAATTGAAGGAGATGTGTTTAAATTAGAAACAGGACGGGGGGGGGGGGTAAAGGGAAGTCAAAGCTAGTAGAAACGGGGGCTAGTGGAAGGGAAGCCCCTTCATGTGTTTATCTCCCACAATTGAGTAAAGTGAAGCCCGCCACTCTGGGAAATGTAACGTTACCCCAACATCTACGATAAAGGTGTCACCCCCCTCACCAGCACCCATCTTTCATGCTAAACAAATACCGCCGAATGAGAATTTCACAATATTGTGAAAGAGATTATTGGGGAAAAATCTCAAAACCTCACTAATGAGACTAGCACTGCACCGACTAAGCCTCCAAAATATAAAATCTGAATCAACGAACAAATATCACGACTGTTACTCTCTGGACTCTTCTGCGCCACACTTCCTATTCCATGCACGACCGCACACGAGACCTGCCAGGTGGATATTTAATAAAACATGTTGGTGCTTGGTAATTTCAAGTTTGAATAATAACTGCACCAGCTAGATCCAAATATGTTCCTTTTTCTAAAGCATTTAATAACCTCTGCTACTTTAACTGTAATCTAGACACATACTTCTCAACAGTTATTTTCAATATACAAACACATGTTTCACTCCAAAGAGGGAATTATTACTAATATATTTTAAGGTGGAAAGAGAGGAGTGGAGACGGTGGTGCCCAGGAATAGTTTATATTTACACTGAGTAGGTTTGTGCAGTAACTTCATGGGAACAAAGGCAGCTTAAAGTATGTAAAGAAGCAAATGCACATTTCTGGCATTATATTGTACTGTACGATGTAATACACTGCAGAAATACAGAATACCACTAATAATTATAATCTACGGTAATTACATAAGGTTACTAGTACTTTTTTAATTTACTGGATTTGCTGTCATTAGATGATAATTTGTATACAGTGCCTGAATATTGCAACAACCAACACTATAATGGATAACTCCAGTGGTAGATCAGTTATAGCGTTTTTATGAATTTATAGTGATATGTTCACTCTCTGGCACTGCCCAAATTAACTCCTCTATGTATATAATCTAACTTCAAATAAAAAACACATTATGAATACTTGCACGTGTGCAGTCTAATTATTATTAAGAGAAAGTACAAGTGAAACGATACAGTTAAGATAATTAAAAACAATATCCTTGAAATCAAACAAAAATCTCAATTTCCTACATTCACTGAAAAAAAACTGGTTGTATCAAGTTCATACACTGGTGTTATTTGCTTAGCGTTCTTTGTAACAAGTCACGTCTGTACACATCACCACTGCAACTCTTAACCCAAGCTGGTAACAAAATACTGCCAAAACAGAAAATAAAGCTGGCATACGAACACCAAAAGGGGAAATTATTGACGAGACTTGTCTCAGCTTTGCAGAAAATAATGTCATGGCATTGATGAGGACAACACCGAAAATAAACTTATTAACGCAACAACAGTAACAACAGAGGGTAACACTGCTGCAAACTGGCTCAACAGTAGCACGTTCACAACTTGAGAACCCGGTCTCAACCCTGGGCGAGGGGTTAAAAGTAATGAACAAATCTCCAAGCACCAAGCAGTAAATATATGCTTAGTTGGGTCGTATCCTGAAGACCAAATGAGCTCAGCTGGGTCCAGAAGCATTCCACCTTCATCTGAGTCTAGGAACATTCCACCTTAAGCCGGGACCAGAAGCATTCTACCTCCATCCGAGTCCGGGAACATCTCACCTTAAGGGGTACAGAAGCATCCAACCTCCAGCTGGGTCTACGAACATTAAAGAGGAAGATTCTGGGATACCGCCTGACACTTACACCTATCATCTACTCACTTCACCATATGGCCACTTCACAATAATGCTAAGAGCTGCTATTATTGTTTATAAGTACCAGCTTCAGACGAGGATGTAAACGTTACAGATGAGAATTATTTAACTTCTACCTCATGTTTCTTCAATTATTTTACAATATAAATCATTCTGTCTCCATGGGGAAGTGGAACAGAATTCTTCCTCCGTAAGCCACGCGTGTCGTAAGAGGCGACTAAAATGCCGGGAGCAAGGGGCTAGTAACCCCTTCTCCTGTATATATTACTAAATTTGAAAGGGTAAACTTTCGTTTTTCCTTATGGACCACCCAACCTCGGTGGGATACGGCTGGTACGTTGAAAGAAAGAAAAATCATTCTGATGTAAATTATGAAAATGCATCTTAATTATACTACTTGGAGCATAGGTGTGAAATATACCGGTATAAGAGTCATAAATTAAACCTGAAAATAAAGGTCAAAACCTGTATACCAAATTTAGTCCTTCAGAGCAGCAGCAGGCATGGAAACAAGGCTTCTGAACACGATTTCTTTAAACTATCTTCAAGAAGAAGTGACAAAATTCTTCAAACACCACCTGATCAGCCGGCCCATAGTGGCTACGTTAGACTGAATGCCGCAAGCACCAACAACCTGGCTGACTAAGATGTCAAACACGTGGACTGGTTGAGACTGGGTTGCTGAACCACTGATCACTGGCACTATCACCAGATAAATCTGGCATTAGACCTGCATGCGAGTACAACACTCGAAACCGGTCAAAGGTAAGATACATCCTCATTATCCCCAAACTATAACACACCAAATATAGCAGACGCTTAATAATAAAATCTCTTATAAATGACACGGAAAATACACGCACGGCATAGTGCTTTTCCCTCCGTTGCTTTCTGGTCTGTTGCCCGTGTTGTTAGTGTGTGGAGGGTAAGAAAGGCTTTTGATATGCTCTAATCTTAACCAGCTTGAAAATAAACAGCTTAATAGTAGCGTTCCCTATCAGATAACCTTGTTAAAGACCAAAGGTCTCGTGTTACAAGTTTTTCCCATGTACTCGTAAGTCCTCATATAAACAGCTGGACGCCCATTGTGCAGATACTTGCACACTGCTACCAAGTAAATGCAGGAGGTGCGAGTACTAAGTGAATAATAATAATAATAATAATAATAATAATAATAATAATAATAATATCTTCATAAAGGAATTGTTCACGTTGTTTATATTGTTTTTAATGAACTAAGAAACAATGTCTGAAAGAACAACACAGATAAGATCCATAGCTAAGAAAAAAAATAGTAAAAAAATAGAGAAATTTCCTTATGTTGTAAAATAAAAATAAACTGTCCACTGACTAAACCAGTTGCTGCAAACTTCCCGCGGAACGCAAATTTTTCCAGTCCTACTGAAGCCAGGTGATAATGATAGTCCAAGTTCCTACACACGCTGAACTTGTCTGTTTCCCTATGATCAGCGGCGCTTCATTGTTGATCAGAGCAGAAACGAATACGAAGACTGCCATCTTCAACAAAAGCGTACAATGTAATCCCTTTAGAGAAGCAGGCACGATTATCAGGATAGTGAGAAACAGGGACACACACGAATGTGCTCTACTGTATATGTGCAGCATTATTTTTCTGTGTGGTATTTTTTCATATTTAGAGACGCGTTTTCTGCTGATTCCTTCCCGTGTAGTGCTTTACTTATCAGCCATCCTGTGTAACACGGTAACTATGTGGACGCTTTGTGCTGGGAATGAGGGCCCTGCCAGGGTTCCTGATGATATTGTTAAAGTCTTCCGTGTTTTTCCGTGTGATCTACGGCAATGACACCATGGAGGCAAACTTGGAAACAGGAAATCACAGCGTGACTCTTAGCCTCACAGTAACGTAAAACTAAAAACTGGAAGCGATTGAAACTTTAGATAAGCGAGAGCAGAAGAGGGAGTAGAGGAAGGAGAAAAAATGTGAAGGGAGGAGACGAAAGGGTGATGTGAGGAAAGAAATGAAGGTGGTAAGGAGGGAAAAGATATGAAGGGGGTGGGAGGAAATAAAGAGGGTGGGGAGATAATGGGGATGAAAATGAAAAAAGAGGTCATGTAGGGGAGGAAGAGGATGAAGATGGAGGGGAAGATGTAAGAGGAGATAAATGGGAAAGGTGAGTGGAAGAGGTGGTGGTGGTACCACAAAAATTGCAAGAGATATCCTTACTCAAATAAAGTGGAGAACTAACAAAGAAGAGCACAGGGGTAGAAACATCATCCACATACGTAGTGTGAGAACGACAGCTGCCTCATGTGCTGAGTGAGAGGAACCCTCAAGTCACTGACAGGCATTCACACAGACTCCAACACAGAGCTGATGACAGGTATTATTCAACACATGTTCACTATATGTAGGCAAGTTTCTCCCATACATGCACTGCAGGTTCCTCTAGTCTTCACACTACTATCTAGCGTTACGATTTAAAAAAAAATGTAAACAAGGAACTTGCAAAATGTTGCACACATACAATACTTGCAATTTTCAGTCTGCATACCAGTAACATATCTGTGATCGTTTTCGAGGGTTTTTCTATCACTATATAAATAACCGGCTTGAAACCAGGTTTTCCTGTTGGTCGCCTTTTTTCACTAGGTTGTTGGCGTTAGCGGCCAGCAAGTCAATGCTGCCATCACAGCATGGCTGATCTAGCATTTGGACGAGGCAGAAGTCTAGTTTCTTATTGAAAACTTCTACCTTTGTTGGCTTTGATATTAATTATTAAATACCAGTGTATAAAATATCAGCCACCAAAGCCGTTACTAGTACTTATTTAAGTATTTTTGCTGTTTTGCTAAGAACCGGCTTACATAAATTATTGGAAACCTATGATAATGGCATGAAAAAAAAGCGATATAATTTTTGTAGTTAATTTAATGGTGTTATAATGAAAGGGTCAGAATGCAATGGTTTATATACTTTATATGTTTTCGTTTATTGGTACAAATTACGCGAGAACTGTGTGTAAACTACATTAGCTATGTATAATTAGGCTATGAAGAAAAGAGATGTTGCAAAATAAAACTTTTATTGGGGCAACATTTCGATCCACGTCAACCTTGATAATCTTATACATAGTTTTCTCTGCAACTTACGTCTCTGTCACTAATATCGACAGTACGCCATTTGATCTGTAATTAGGCTGTCTCACACTGAAAGGTTAACCTCGGTCTGGTTAGATGAAGGTGTGCTTAAGAGAGGTAAAATGTTGCTACGTGTAGTTTAGACAGATTCACTGAGGTTGGTGGTGCATCCCCGTCACGTTCTGAAGAGACTACCAAGCGCTTTTGGACTGGCACTTTTTAACAGAGTTTCCTAGCCAGTGCTGACGAGGCCCAGCTGCTCGTTCAGTGCATCATGTGTTGGTAGTGGTGAACCCATCAACCCGAACCACCACCAGTCTAAGACTAAATCCATTCCTCTATTCCAGCGCATATTCATATATATGTCGTGCCGAATAGGTAAAACTGGTCAGTTAGCATGAACTAATTTAAAATTAAGTCTTTTCTAAAACTTTCTCTTATACGTATTAAGATATATTTTTTTCATTTATGTTAATGTAAAAATTTTATAATTTGTACCAAAAGCACATTAGAAAACTTACCTAACCCTATTATAGCAAGCTCAATTTAATTTAGCCTAATCCAACAAAATATATTTTAGACAAGTTTACAAAAAAATTATTAATAAACAAACACAATGAGATGTATTTTTTTTATTTAGGTTCAGAATGATTTTTGCGAAATTATTGCATACACAAATTTTCCCTTGCCTTATTCGGCAAGAAGAGCGTTGCTATTTAAGCCAAAATTGTAAGTTTTACCTATTCGGCACGACATATATATACATATGTATTAGAATAGTAGCTGCCCTTTACTTTCTCTTATGTAACATTTTAAATATAACTCTACGGAAATATTCTTCCTGGTTTCTCAGGACAATATTAATACCAGTAAAAGAAATAATAATACAGTTAAAGGGTCTCTTTTTCTAAACAGTAGAGCAACAACGGATAAAGGATTTTTTTTCCCAGATTCTCTACACGTACTCCCGGAGGTCATGTCATAGTACATATACGAGTGATATAGTATCTTTAATTTAGTGTAGAATTTTTCTATCCGACTTGGACCATTTACAAAGTCACGCTAACACAAAAGAAGTTGCGTTAGGTTAGGGAGGTTTGTCATTAAACAGGACAAGTGTTTCCTGAAGCGGGTCTTAGTCATATGATGACCCGCAGCTGGAGCATTCGGTCATCTGACCGAGGCGTTCCGCTGACTTACCGGTTCATCTCTTTAAAAAATATGATTATGATTATGACTATTTTTTATATATTGAGGGAGCCAGTATATACAAGCGAGGGGGAACAGAGATGGGACAAAGAGGACGAAAAAATAGTGGTAATGGTAATGCTGGAAGTGGTAGTAGAAAGTAGGGAGAGTAGTTTTAGTGGCACAAGAGAGAAACTACTATCCCTACTTTCTACTACCACTACTACTACCATTACCAGCATTACCACTACCAATACTTCTTTTTCTTCCTTTCTTTGTCCCGTCCCTGTCCTCGCCTATATATACTGGCTCTCTCATTCTTTTGTGTGCACGTTCAGTTTCCTGACAAATCTCACCTAACCTAACCTATTTTTTGTGTTAGTGTGATTTTGTAAATGGTCCAAGTCGGACCGAAACGTCGTCGTAAACTTCTCTCTCTTATGTGTGGCTTATATGTGTATTGTTCCAGTTACGGTATTGTGCCTTTTTGTTCTGTTAGTCTGTTCAACCAGGCTGTTGTTGGAGACTCGATGGCCCATATAGCCATCCTATCCTAGTTAACTTGGAACTTCACGGAGGAAGTTCTACTTCCTACTGAAAACTCCTTCAATTATTCTTGCACTGTTTCTAAGATCTTTTGCCAACAGACTGAAAAGTTTTGGACCATAAATGTCAACTGTTCTCTTATTGTATCTATGGCACTTCCGCTTTTCAAGTTTAATTTGCACTTCTTCACGTATCACTCCAGTACGATGTTATGGTAGTGCGTAAATTTGGGATTAGACCCTTAAGCATCTTTCCTGTATATATTATAAAGTATATCTGGTCTCTTCGTTCCACAGAATAAATTCCAATAACTTCGAGGAGTTTCCAGTAGCTCAAATGGTTTATTGCCTTTATGCAGTAAACGATCTCTATCTTTTCCAGTTTTTATATATCTCCTACCTTCAACACCTAACAATAGAGAGAGCACAAGTGAGGTGAAGAGTCACAGTTAATGTTACTTCTCTCTCTTTTTTTTTTTTTTTTTTTTTGAAAATTTTATTATCCACCAGGTCATTTTATACTGGCCTTTACGACATTTACCTTATTGCGTTTTCTAAATGATACAACATCTGACATTATACTTAAATATATTAACTATTCCTGTCGTTCTGGAAGATGGTCGTCCTGTGTTGTGGAGAAAAGTCATACAAAACAAAACTAAAAAAAAAAAAAAAAAAAAAAAAAAAAAAAAGAGAAAAGCTTGCTTTTTCTCAAACACATGGTTGTTTATGTCATTTCATTTTCCAGGAAGCTATACTGTTCAATTATAACACAAACCACATTATTCTAAATAATAAAGAAAAAACAGCACAGAAACCAGTGATCAACTTAAGCTCGGATATCTAATAAATTCTGAAAACTGTTACTAGGGATCTGTAATGCATTAAAGAATACACTGTACTTAAAGCGACCTAAACATGTGCATCATATATAAAAGAATTTATCATTTCTAAAATACACTAACAAATCTGAACTTCGAAGAGTGTCACCACCAATGGGAATTAGAATGTAACAACGTTGTGATAAACTGGTAAACAGGATTATGTGGTACTGACAAGTGTGATAAACTGGTAAACAGGATTATGTGGTACTGACAAGTAGTTGGAAAAGAAAATACAGTTTTTTTCATGTCTTCCTCCAATTCAGGCACTCTTCTAATTATAACAAAAGAATCTTTTAAAATAAAATGACAAAATAAAATTAATATACTCTAAGCAAGTCGAAATATAAAATTATACCCACACTGGGATACCTAAAATTTAATAGATACAAAAGGAACATAAAACGAGTGGAAGCTTCGAGCTGACTCAAGGGCCCGCACGAAATCTCTCAAGAGAATTGGACCACAGGATTTCCTTTCCCAATTAGGCAGCAGCCCAGCACTTGCGCCGTCCTCTCCCCTCCCCTACTTCCCTCCCTCCCTTCTGCCTTCCTCCCTGCAAGTCAGAAGCTTCCTTCCCTCGCTCCCACTCACTTTTTTTTTTTTTACACAGGGTTTGACAAGGTTAGGTTAAGGATCCCTAGCTTTATTTACAAGCTAAGAGCTGTTATCTACATCAGCTCATTTGAAAGCATTTTTGCTATGAAACATACAATTAGGGAACAGGATAAAGTTGGAACCATCTGTGGGCTAGCATTTTCATCTGATCAACTGACTATCTCGTTGACATCATAATGCTGTACGAATGTGTTCCATACTTGAGTCATCCTGGTAATAAATAATCTCAGATGAAGTGATGTTCTGGAGAATGGTACAGCCAGAGTGAAATTGCTGTTTTCTGCCCGTCTTGTGGTATAGAAGCTTGCTTCACGCTGTCCTCGAAGTGGATCCAAGTGTGGTACTTTGACAAGATTGGCTTTGTACATAACAGTAAGGCTACCCACATCCCTCCTGTGCCGAAGGCTTTGCTGAAATGACAGATCTATCCAGGATTGGTCCAGGCAAGAAATGAGACGTCTTGCTCTGTCCTCTACTCTGTCAAGCAGTCGCAGATGAGAAGGGGGGGGGGGCAGACGAACCAAGAAAGTGGAGCACACTCAAGGTGTGAGCGTATTTGTGCCTCGTACAAAAAAATATTGCAACCCCTGCTCTCTCTCTCTCTCTCTCTCTCTCTCTCTCTATAAGAACTGGAATGACCATCATCCTGCCTCCTTACAAGAGATGCCTGAAATTTTACTAACTGTACGCAAGACGGCTGTGGTGCCTTATGTTATACTGGGTGCGGCAAGCACTAAGAGGCCATCAACCTGAAGGTCTGATTAGGGACCGGCTCACAGGGGCGGTAGCCTCTGGAATCGTTTTTAGGTAAGAAATTTTGAAGGGAGAGAGGGAGAAGAGATATATAAAGCTTACTGTAAATTAGTCTACATTATCAGAGTTATCCAGTTATCTCCTGACAGGTCGTCTTTCATGTCCCTATTGGCAGAGTAATAGAGTCATGAGGAGGCAGTTATCGTGGGTGTTGCAGCCAACCAACAAGACTCACGTAACACCTTAACCTTGACCGCTTCTCAATGTTACCATGACAACGACAACCACAACACACCCGCTAACCTCACTACACCTCCCATCATGACCTGTATAGTCCTTGTGGCTTAGCGCTTCTTTTTGATTATAATAATAATAATAACTCCCATCATTGTGTAAGCGAAACTGATTTTTAGTGCACACTTTCTTTTCCCATTTCATTCCCACCACCTACCAATCTCATCTGTAAAGAAATATTTCCCAGTAATGCTTCTATTCTGCTTCTGAAGGAATTTAAAATTATAGCCTATTGTTCGCGCTTTTGCTGGTTCCCAAAAATCTTTC
>NC_091345.1:11381342-11398842 GCF_038502225.1 Cherax quadricarinatus | reverse complement strand
TTCCCCAGCCCTCTGGACAACAGTTTTGGTAATCCCGCACCTCCTCCTAACTTCCAAACTACGAATTCTCTGCATTATATAAGCACACCACACATTGCCCTCAGACATGACATCTCCACTGCCTCCAGCCTTCTCCTCGCTGCAACATTCATCACCCATGCTTCACACCCATATAAGAGTGTTGGTAAAACTATACTCTCATACATTCCCCTCTTTGCCTCCAAGGACGAAGTTCTTTGTCTCCACAGATTCCTAAGTGCACCACTCACCCTTTTCCCCTCATCAATTCTATGATTCACCTCATCCTTCATAGACCCATCCGCTGACACTTCCACTCCCAAATATCTGAATACATTCACCTCCTCCATACTCTCTCCCTCCAATCTGATATCCAATCTTTCATCACCTAATATTTTTGTTATCCTCATAACCTTACTCTTTCCTGTATTCACTTTCAATTTTCTTCTTTTGCACACCCTACCAAATTCATCCACCAATCTCTGCAACTTCTCTTCAGAATCTCCCAAGAGCACAGTGTCATCAGCAAAGAGCAACTGTGACAACTCCCACTTTATGTGTGATTCTTTATCTTTTAACTCCACGCCTCTTGCCAAGACCCTCGCATTTACTTCTCTTACAACCCCATCTATAAATATATTAAACAACCACGGTGACATCACACATCCTTGTCTAAGGCCTACTTTTACTGGGAAATAATTTCCCTCTTTCCTATGTACTCTAACTTGAGCCTCACTATCCTCGTAAAAACTCTTCACTGCTTTCAGTAACCTACCTCCTACACCATACACCTGCAACATCTGCCACATTGCCCCCCTATCCACCCTGTCATACGCATTTTCCAAATCCATAAATGCCACAAAGACCTCTTTAGCCTTATCTAAATACTGTTCACTTATATGTTTCACTGTAAACACCTGGTCCACACACCCCCTACCTTTCCTAAAGCCTCCTTGTTCATCTGCTATCCTATTCTCCGTCTTACTTTTAATTCTTTCAATAACAACTCTACCATACACTTTACCAGGTACACTCAACAGACTTATCCCCCTATAATTTTTGCACTCTCTTGTCTCCTTTGCCTTTATACAAAGGAACTATGCATGCTCTCTGCCAATCCCTAGGTACCTTACCCTCTTCCATACATTTATTAAATAATTGCACCAACCACTCCAAAACTATATCCCCACCTGCTTTTAACATTTCTATCTTTATCCCATCAATCCCGGCTGCCTTACCCCCTTTCATTTTACCTACTGCCTCACGAACTTCCCCCACACTCACAACTGGCTCTTCCTCACTCCTACAAGATGTTATTCCTCCTTGCCCTATACACGAAGTCACAGCTTCCCTATCTTCATCAACATTTAACAATTCCTCAAAATATTCCCTCCATCTTCCCAATACCTCTAACTCTCCATTTAATAACTCTCCTCTCCTATTTTTAACTGACAAATCCATTTGTTCTCTAGGCTTCCTTAACTTGTTAATCTCACTCCAAAACTTTTTCTTATTTTCAACAAAATTTGTTGATAACATCTCACCCACTCTCTCATTTGCTCTCTTTTTACATTGCTTCACCACTCTCTTAACCTCTCTCTTTTTCTCCATATACTCTTCCCTCCTTGCATCACTTCTACTTTGTAAAAACTTCTCATATGCTAACTTTTTCTCCCTTACTACTCTCTTTACATCATTCCACCAATCGCTCCTCTTCCCTCCCACACCCACTTTCCTGTAACCACAAACTTCTGCTGAACACTCTAACACTACATTTTTTAAACCTACCCCATACCTCTTCGACCCCATTGCCTATGCTCTCATTAGCCCATCTATCCTCCAATAGCTGTTTATATCTTTCCCTAACTGCCTCCTCTTTTAGTTTATAAACCTTCACCTCTCTCTTCCCTGATGCTTCTATTCTCCTTGTATCCCATCTACCTTTTACTCTCAGTGTAGCTACAACTAGAAAGTGATCTGATATATCTGTGGCCCCTCTATAAACATGTACATCCTGAAGTCTACTCAACAGTCTTTTATCTACCAATACATAATCCAACAAACTACTGTCATTTCGCCCTACATCGTATCTTGTATACTTATTTATCCTCTTTTTCTTAAAATATGTATTACCTATAACTAAACCCCTTTCTATACAAAGTTCAATCAAAGGGCTCCCATTATCATTTACACCTGGCACCCCAAACTTACCTACCACACCCTCTCTAAAAGTTTCTCCTACTTTAGCGTTCAGGTCCCCTACCACAATTACTCTCTCACTTGGTTCAAAGGCTCCTATACATTCACTTAACATCTCCCAAAATCTCTCTCTCTCCTCTGCATTCCTCTCTTCTCCAGGTGCATACACGCTTATTATGACCCACTTCTCGCATCCAACCTTTACTTTAATCCACATAATTCTTGCATTTACACATTCATATTCTCTTTTCTCCTTCCATAACTGATCATTCAACATTACTGCTACCCCTTCCTTTGCTCTAACTCTCTCAGATACTCCAGATTTAATCCCATTTATTTCCCCCCACCGAAACTCCCCTACCCCCTTCAACTTTGTTTCGCTTAGGGCCAGGACATCCAACTTCTTTTCATTCATAACATCAGCAATCATCTGTTTCTTGTCATCTGCACTACATCGACGCACATTCAAGCATCCCAGTTTTATAAAGTTTTTCTTCTCTTTTTTAGTAAATGTCTACAGAAGGGGTTACTAGTCCATTGCTCCCGGCATTTTAGTCGCCTCATACGACACGCATGGCTTACGGAGGAAAGATTCTTTTCCACTTCCCCATGGACAATAGAAGAAATAAAGAACAAGAGCTATGTAGAAAAAGGAGAAAAACCTAGATGTATGTATATATATATATGCATGTGCATGTCTGTGAAGTGTTTATCTGGAGTTTATCTGGAGAGAGTTCCGGGGGTCAACGCCCCCGCGGCCCGGTCTGTGACCAGGCCTCCTTAGGTCAGTGTCCCAGGATGCGACCCACACCAGTCGACTAACACCCAGGTACCCATTTTACTGATGGGGAACATAGACAACAGGTGGAAAGAAACACGTCCAATGTTTCTACTCTGGCTGGGAATCGAACCCAGGCCCTCGCCGTGTGAAGCGAGAGCGTTAACCACCAGGCCACCAGAGCCACCGAAGTGTAAGTAGGAGTAGCAAGATATCCCTGTTAACTAGCGTGTTTATGAGACAGAAAAAGACACCAGCAATCCTACCATCATGCAAAACAGTTACAGGTTTCTGTTTCACAGTCATCTGGCAGGACGGTAGTACTTCCCTGGGTGGCTGCTGTCTACCAATATATATATATATATATATATATATATATATATATATATATATATATATATATATATATATATATTAGTGCTACATAGGTAGAACTTGTCAATTAATAAGAACTCATTTAAAATTAAGTCCTTTCTAAAATCTTTTTACACGTTTAAAGATACATTTTTCTCATTTTTATGTAAAAATTAATAATTTTGTACCAAAAGAACTTTAGAAAACTTACCTAACCTTATTATAACAAGCGCAGCTTAATTTACTCTGATCCAACTAAATATATTTACGAAAAATTTACAATAATTTAATAATAAACACAATGAAATATATTCTTTTTCGTTAGTTCAGAATATTTTTTGCGAAATTATCGCATACACAAATTTTCGCTTGCTTTATTCGGCAAGAAGAGCGTTACTAGATATCTAAGCCAAAATCGCAAGTTTTACCTATGCGGCACGACTTGGTGGTGGTCCTGTGGGTTAGAGCGTCATGTGGTTTTAGCTCGCCACGAGGCGGGCCAAAACAACATGGGTTCGAATCTCTGGCTAGTCGCAGTGTTGTTACTTCTCAATACCACTCGCTCGGGGTTACAATAAAATTATACGTACATACATACGTACATAATCATTCCAGAGTGAAGCGGAGACAAAATAAACAACTATTATACGACTTTTATTAACATTAATTATAAAAGTAAATGGTTTCTTCCAAGTTAGAATAAATCACGCTTGATAAAATATAAACAAACATTAAACTAACACAAAAGTGTTCATCATTCAATTAGTGGAATTTTTGCTGATGAATTTCACATATCAGCGCCTCGCATTTGTGTTTCGAAGACCAGGAGGCACTTCCGTTTCTTCGTGTTGACATCAACAAGAGATGATCATAGTGTGGTCATAGATTCCTTTGCCAGAGTCAGGTATTTAGGAACTTTCAGCAGACACGTCCAGAAATAGCCATAGTAGAATGTTCCTTAAAAGAAATCTGGACAAAATCTGAAATCAGGTCGAGGGCGACTTCCTTATATTGCACACTAGATGAATGGACACGCTGCATCATAAAAGGATTCGTTCTCCACTTGAAGTCATCAAGGAAATTCATCTGTTCTTCTGAAGGAGTTGAGTTACAATGACGGACCTCATCGTTTTGTCCAGATACAAAGATGGTTTCACCCATTCGAAGCTTCTGAAGACTCGCTTCAGTTTTAGTCAAGTTCGTCTCGTCGATGCAGCTCTTCCAGTGACGCAGATACAACTTGAACCCCTGAACCTTCCAGAGCTGAGCCGGGTCACCAGCCAGCCAGGTCACCCTGGGCCCTAGGTTGGGTCACCCCAGGGTGGCTAGCCATTCCTTTTGAAAAGCACTGAACTAAAGAAACCTGACTATTAAACTCAATAGTAAACCCGTCAGAAGCATCTAGATATCTACCATTAAGATTATATCCAGACCGGCATATATAAGGACTAGCATATATCCAGATTAAAATGTCTAGGCTAGCATATATCTGGACCAGCATATATCTGGACAAGTACGTGTCCGGACCAATATACGTCTTTACCAGCATATATATGGACCAAGACATATCGGGACCAGTAAATATCCTGACCAGCATATACATCAATCAACATATATCTGGACCAGCATTCGTATCAATATCAAATACTGAATTAGTATTAAAACACTTAGAGGTACTTGAAAATTAAACAGACAAAAACATTAAACAGATCATTACAAAGCTCCAATAACTTACTATAATCAAGCAAATTATTTAGAGAATAAAGACTTGAACACATGACAGGTTACGATGACACTCCATGACCCGGGAAGCATGGAATGGCTGAAGGGGAGGTGTAGGATAGTGGAAGGGGAGGTGGCTGGAGAGGGAAGGGACGGTTGGAGGGGCGGGAGAGGGAAGGGACGGTTGGAGGGGCGGGAAAGGGTGGAGAGGAAGAGGAGACAGTAAAGGTAGTGGGGGGGGGAAAGAAGGGGTAGACAAGGGAGGGGGGAAGAGAGGGGAGGATGGTTAGCAGGAATGAGGGGTAGGCGATGGAGGGGGAGGCCTAGTAACGAGCTGAGTAAGGCGTGGCGTAGTGGGTCGGGGTGCAGCTTTAACCTAAAGAGATGGACCACTGGCACTCTCTGGTATCCTCCAGATCCACCACATATCTAGACTAGGTATCCCCAGCTATCCCCCAGAGACCTGTTCCATACTCGGAAGTATCCCCAAGCTCTGTTGCAAGGAAACCTTTGAAACAGTCGTAGATACTGAACTCACAGTGGAATATTTGACGATATCCTCATCGCTCTACGTCTCCTAGCCCAGGCTGACAGGTTTCATTACCAAATATACAAAACCCATCCTGTTTGATGGAATATTCAAGTTTCCACTATGTTCTAACTATTATAGAGTATCGCAGCAGCACACTGTTAATCAATATTATTTAAAAACAAAAATATACTCAAGTGTACTTGCTGGGATTGAGTGTCACCTCACGGCTCCATTTCTACTATCAACCAGTGTTATTGGTTCCTGATCTTCTGGTCCACAGCAGTCACTCGCGAACAAATAAATACAAATCTGGCCTCCACAATCTTATCCATTTAATTCCAATTTCTTGCCATCTTAAAACTTAAGAAAGTATTTCTCCAAATCCTCGTGGCCGTCGAGTGCGCGTGGGGTTCGCTGGAGTAGTCCCGGTCCGGGTCTTGTCCAAGAAGTGACCTGGCGTTGGCTCCCTGTTGGGGGAGTGTCGTTACTAACGTCGTCTTCTATCTTGACGTCTTGCACCGAAGTCTTGCCTTGGCAAGTGGCCGTCGGTTTATCTGCAACCTATGCAAATTGGGGAAGAAAATGAGAGACCTAAGCAACAGTGCAGATTGAGTGAAGGGAAGATACGCTATTTAAAGCTATGAAAGAGAAGGAACTGTTCACTACCACGGAACACATCAACATAGTAACGTCAGCTTCGTATGTAAGGCTGTCAAACCTCACGACAATCTTCAGTGACCCTTTAAGATTTTATATCATAACAATCACGGCAACACCGGTGCGACAAGCTAACCTATATGTCACTGTCTTCAATTTTATTATTCTGATACAAGACAAAAGAAATGTTGTACACAAGAAGTTAAAAATACAAAAATAGTCAGTTCATGCTTCGTCACGTATCTGAATTATATTATGAGAAATGAGTAGCGATGACCCGCAACACACCGGAAGTCCTTACTAAGAGTTTCCTGGACTGGTAATACTTCCCGTTGTTCCGTCTCAACCTGCACGTGTTACTGATACAGAAACCTGTGTCTACCACTACTGGTAGCACTAAGGTTTACAACACACCTCAGCACGTGTCCCTCAGTAATAACTTCTACGTTATTCTGAAATAATTACTATTTGTTGTGCGTCAAAAACTTGAACATTTAAGACCAATTGAGCTTCGTGTTGGTTAGAACGTTCTACCTGAGCAAGGTTGGCAAGTCTATATATACCTGCTGCCTATGTTCATCTAGCAATAAATAGGCACCTAGGTTTTAGTTAAAGTGTTGTGGGTTGTATGGACATTAATATACTTTGGCTAGAAAAGGAGTTTCCATTTTGTGTGAAGCAAAACGTTCGTCAATCTTAACAGCATCAGAGATTGATAATAAGTTTTGATGGATATGACGACAATGATGGATGAATGATGATGATGAATGATGATGATGATGATGATGATGATGATGATGATGACGATGATGATGACGATGATGATGATGATGACGATGACGACGACGATGATGATGCCGATGATGACGATGACGACGACGATTGCGATAACAATTATATCAATAAGTTTTGACAAGACAATATAGCGGATCTGAGATATTCACTTGTAACAATCTGGCTGAATGAGCTAACAATACACACCAGCTCTCTGAACCAACAATGTTTGAGTCAGCTCTGTGAACCATCAATGTTTGACTGAGTCAGCTCTGTGAACCATCAATGTGTTACAGTCACCTCTCTGAACCATCAATGTGTTACAGTCACCTCTCTGAACCATCAATGTGTTATAGTCACTTCTCTGAACCATCAATGTTTGACTGAGTCAGCTCTCTGAACCATCAGTGTTTTACAGTCATCTCTCTGAACCATCAAGGTTTTACAGTCACCTCTCTGAACCATCAATGTTTGACTGAGTCAGCTCTCTGAACCATCAATGTTTTACCGAGTCCTACAGAAGAATAACAAAAATAATGGACCGGGCCGCGGGGGCGCTGACCCCCGAAACACCTTCAAGGTATACTCTCCCAGGTATATAATACAAACACTACTACTACTATATATAATAATAATTAATTTTATTGATAATTATTTTTTATTAAAATAAACGCTATTAAAAAGCTGTGTCAAAGGCTACTGTTGTACCATTGTTCTTCAACTATCTACTACATCACTGGTGTGAGTAGAGAGCAATTGGCTAGGATGATTACCGAGACAAGGCGACGGGTGATTAGTGTGACATGGTAAGTGATTTGTGAGATAATGAGGGGCTTGACTGGGCGAGCCATTAGAGGGCTCCCTGGTTCGTAACTTTCACTCATGATGTAATTCTCAACCTTCACGTCCTCTCAACAATGTCATGGCTTCTCATCCTTATCGAGTGCGAGGATTACTTTCTAATCTCAAAACATTTCACAGAATACACAACATGCAAATACTTGTAATTTTAGGCCCCGTTAATTGAGAAAATCCAGCGCTGGGTGGAGTAGCAATATTGTTGCCAAGCTTCGCGGACACTTTGGAACAACTCAACGATCCCCAGGGGTCCGCGACCCACACGTTGGAACCCAGTGGTTTACACACTATACTAAGAGACTGGTACAGAAAACTACTTTATTTGTAGGACCTGCCTGGCACTGCCCAGTAGACCTTACAGCAGGCAGTAGTCCAGCTTTCCCTTGAAGACTTTTACCATTGTTCTGGTAATATTTCTTACATCTACTGGTTGAAGGGGTAAATGTGGACCACTGATGTTGACACAGTGTTGTTTTTCACAGTTTATTTTACATTTCCTTCCATATACGTATAGTCTTCATGAAAACGTGTGGACATCAAGACACCTGTTACTCCCCAATCCAATCTTCAAATATTTTTTCTCCTAAAGCAAATCAAGAGGGTTATAAATGAGCCATAACCAGTAGCCACATTACAAATACGAGTTCGAGTAACATCTGACAGTGTGGGATGCACTGCTGTCGCTTATTCGTCGGGATAAACATCTCCAAGCTCACAGCCTGCATGGTCACACACCAGCTTATGCAGCTGTGGGTAAACGTGAGGGTTCATATATGCGTTTGCTCAAGTGTTTACAATGCAACACGTTGCGTAGCAATTTGTGTGTTATTTATGCAAGGCAGACCCCTACCAATCAGAAGTTAGGTCACTGCAAATTATGTTGAAAAACTACTTAACCCTCAAACGAATTTACCTTTTTTGTCTGCCTATATTTTGTAGCGAGACATGCGCAAAACAGTTTTTAATACTTCTTATTCCTGTAATATTTCTTTTACAAATTTGTATGGCCAGATCTTAGATTGGGTCGCTGGGGTGATGATTCCTGAGACCTGGTTTCAAACCAGGCACTGGGGTGATGATCCCAGGAAACATTAAGATTTATAACAGATGAAACCATAGTCAAGCCCGAGCAAGACCTAGGGACTCACTCTCCCTGTATCAACAAATTCCTATGCCATATTTTGTATCTGGTAAATAGGACTCCAGTAGCCTAGAAATCAGTAAAGCCAGTCGACATAATTTAGTTATTAGGCTCAAGAGCTATGACTTAACCCCTACAAACACAACTAGGCGAATACGTTCACTTTCCACGAGCTATCTGTAACTACGTAATTTAACAAAGCAAGTTCAACATGACCTATTTGAACATGATGGATCGAGCGTCATAACTGCACATTATCAATCATTTATGGCTGTGCTTGATGCAAGTGTCAAACATTGATAAATGACATGATAAATCTCACATTGGCGCTAATTTAAACGCAGAATGGGAAGGATCCGTATTTTTGCCTCAAGACTCTCCTCAGGAGGGAGTCTCCAAGGCAGAATTATACAGATCCTACCCATTCTGTACTAAATTTATCTTCCGTCCATGATGTTTACCGTGTCATTAATGAGTACCTATATCTTCAGGCCATCAAGCGTGACCATGAAGATAACCTTCTTAGCACGTCTCAGGATTCAATCCATCCACACAATTTTTTTTTTTACCATTCGTGAACAAAAACATACACGTTTGATATTTTACAATACGCCCCGCGTTGCCAGACATAAGCAACCCACCTTTAACTTCGTTATTGTCGGGTTATTAAACGTAAATTTAGAATAATATACCTTTACCTAAACAAGCCTAACCTAACCGAGAATGACTCACATTTTTATTTTTAAATTTCGAGCACGCAAAAATTCACAAATATAAATTCGTTAAATAATGCACGCTTTAACTGCTAGTGTGTGAAGGACTGCTATGGGAAAATCTTTCAATACAGTATTAGAAAATGTATAATTTATAAAAGTGCGCTGTGAAGCTGCGTATGTAAGAACATTTTCATCAGTAATATTTGTTACCGCAAGGCAGAGCGCGCACACCACCACACAACACGAAGACAAAATCATCGCAATGCATTCACTTGTGTACGAACGTCATGCCAGGTAGTGATGCATGAACACTGACAGGAAAAGGTGGAGACGAAAGAGATCGAGAGGAAGAAGAGAATAAAAAAAATAAAGAAAGAAGAGAATATAAGGGAATAAAAGAAAGAAGGGATAAGGGATGAAGGTGATGTAGGGTCTTCCTTGTGCTGCTTTAATGCAAGATTTGTATCTGTTTTTTTCTGACCCCTCAATGGACCAAGCGTGCAGAAGAGATGAAGGTGACGAGGTGGCTGCTACACTAGCAGGTAAGGGTCACGATGCTGGAAGTCACGTCATTCACGAGGTCAACGCGGTCTCCGGGTCATGACTCCAGGTTGTTCGACCCCAAGCGTAAGGTCAAGCAGGAGGAAGGAAGCGTCACAGCAATGGCGAAGAAGCTACCTGAGAGGTCTTTCGTTATTCTTTCATGCCGAGTTACAGAGCGCTATGCAACAAGTAGTACGTGCACCTTCGACCTTTCAGTATACAAGAATTACGAGACGGATCCATATTAGCTAAAATTAAGAGGCTTGTAAAATTAGAAGATAAGAACATGACATGTTATTACAGCGTAATTGTTACTGATAGCATGTAACATGCAAATAAAAGTCACAATACTGGTGAACGTTCAATCCAGTCATTTTGTCCATCATGCAGGATGTAGTAGTATCACGACTTCTACATTTAACAACGTACAGTCATCACTGAGAGAGTACTGCACCAAGTCTCCATCATCCGTATGAAATTACTTGCTATCTACCACAAGTGACACTACCAACACAGCAAGGAGGAGGAAGAGAAGAAGCATGGAGAGCAGGAAGACGAGGGTGAGAAAGAAGCGCTGAACCCGTTGGGCGTCTATAACTCTCAAATTTTTACAAATGAGAAAATATCTTCATTTAAATTGAAGAAAATGCTGGCTTTTTCTGTTAATGCACTTTGCTTGGGAGACAGAAATCACTTATGCACTAAAATAATCTACACACTACGTCAACACTGAGGGCAATAGACGCCCCAATCACTGGAATCCCAAACACCACGTCAAGACGTGGGTCAATAGTTACAGAAGCACTGCAGTGAGGCAGAGGGCAGGAGACGAAAATTTATGCATGCAACATGAATTAAAATTAAAAACTAAAAAATAAAAAAAACTAATCTGAAAAAGAGAAAGAGGTGGTAGCTATGTTGACTTGGAGCGTGGTTATTAACCTGTGGTCGGACCCTAACCTCTCCACCTCCAAATATGAAGATAATTTTCCAACGTATTATAATTTGCCAATTTCGCTTTAAGATAATTATTACTCATTCTAGATGACCACATCTAGAATGAGTAACCTTAAAGAACCGATATTTACGTATATTTAACGGCTAATATACAAATTACATGAAGAGGGAGGCAATATCTGGCAGTTTCAATAGTTGGAAACCACACGCTTGTTATTTATATGGAGGAGAGGCTGGCAGCCACCACCTGCTTAACCCTGAACCTCAAGAGGGCTGCAGGTGGCTTGAACAAGTACACTGCAATTGCAATTACACTTACACACACACACACACACACACACACACACACACACACACACACACACACACACGACACTGGAGGACAGGAGGGTCAGGGGAGACATGATAACGACATAAAATACTGCGCGGAATAGACAAGGTGGACAAAGACGGGATGTTCCAGAGATGGGACACAGAAACAAGAGGTCACAATTGGAAATTGAAAACTCAGATGAATCAAAGGGGTGTTAGGAAGTATTTCTTCAGTTATAGAGTTGTCAGGCAGTGGAATTGCCTACAAAGTGACGGAGGCGGGAACCACATATAGTTTTAAGACGAGGTTTGATAAAGCTCATGGAGCAGGGAGAGAGAGGACCTAGTAGCAATCAGTGAAGAGGCGGGGCCCAGGAGCTATGAATCGACCCCTGCAACCAGAAATAGATGAGTACAACTACGTGAGTGCACACACACACACACACACACACCACACATACCACACACACAAACACACACACCACACACACAAACACACACACCACACACACCACATACACACACCACATACACACACCACACACACACACACACACACACACACCACACACCCACACACACGCACCACACACGCACACCCACCACACACATACACCACACACACATACACCCCACACACCACACACAAACCACACACCACACACAAACCACACACCACACACCACACAAACCACACACCACACTCAAACCACACACACCACACACACACACACACACACACACATGTGCATACACATACAACAGGCCTAGTGTCTAATCGACATGTGCCTAGGACCAAATGGTAACTAACACACAAAACTGACTGAACTCGGCTGTGGTGCCAGACAGTGTGCTGTTAGCATCCATTACTCACCTGAGGCTGAGTGACTGGTACACGATGATTGATGATGCTTAAGACTGATGATGACTGACTGATTGTTTGATGGACGATGACTTATATGATGAATGATAATGACATTCATTATAGTATACTATATATTCCATATATCCCGTACGGGTTCTATCACCCCTGGGAAATGAGGGGTAATCAGGTTTAATCCCAAAGGTGAGTAACTGTTTATAGTTTATCAGTCGATGGTTCCTGGGATCATCGCCCCCGCGGCTCCATCTCCAGACCTGGTCATGGCTTGGTCAGTCAGGCTGTTGGTGCACGCTACACCCGAGTGCTGGTGGCGCACGAGATTATCTGATACCTTTGTTATGCAGCCTGAGGAGTACAAGTACATCGTTTATGAGACGGAGGTTGATGGAGTACAACACTCATGAGACGGAGGTTGATGGAGTACAACACTCATGAGACGGAGGTTGATGGAGTACAACACTCATGAGACGGAGGTTGATGGAGTACAACACTCATGAGACGGAGGTTGATGGAGTACAACACTCATGAGACGGAGGTTGATGGAGTACAACACTCATGAGACGGAGGTTGATGGAGTACAACACTCATGAGACGGAGGTTGATGGAGTACAACACTCATGAGACGGAGGTTGATGGAGTACAACATTCATCTTGTGACGGAGGATGATGAAAGCATCAGGAAAGTGTTATGCCCAGCACACCACAAGGTCGACACTCCCGCACTCTCATACTGCAATTTCACCACTCACTAACGAGACAACGCTTCCGCTAAAGTTGAACTTGCGAAGTCAGTTCAGTGTCCTCAGATCAACACTCGCAGCTCAGGAACTTTTTCAAGACTCGTTAATATATGAAATGCTCAGGCAAGTTATTGGCTTTCTTTGTACTTAACAATATTTTATAACATATCATACACTGTATATTATGCAACAAAACTTTAATTTAACATCAGTATAATAAACAGTTGTCTATACGAAGAGAAAAGAACAGAAGCACAGATACGAGGAAATATCGGTATATTTCCTCCTCCAACAGAGATCCTCTTCATCAGATAACAGTGATAGAAGAGCAACTTTATGTAATATAGACTTTTTTTTGTTACCTGAATGGAGAAAAAAAACATTAAACTTCTTGTATAATTTAATTTCTTTGGATAAAAATAAAAAGGAAAATCTAATCCATGTAACCTCAACAACTGCACAACCTAGGACAACATGAGTTTAGATCAGGTCGCTCCTGCCTCTCGCATGATCTTGGATGCACTGGAAGACAAACACAACGCAGATGTAGTATACACAGATTTTACAAAGGCCTTCTTCAACACATGTGTTTCTGGTGTAATAGTATACAAAATGCAAGAGAAAGAAGTAGAAAAGTGGGCAGATGGATGTTTAACTTTCTAACAAATCAAAGAATAATAATAGTCAACAAAGTAAAATTAAAGGCTTACACAGCGAAGAAAAAACTTTGTTTCTCAAGGTACAGTACTCGTGCCAAATATTTCTCTCATGTTCAACATAAATGAAGGTGATAGCACAATACTAGCCATATGAAAGTAGCATCCACTGAAGACACAGCAAGTCTCCAAGCTGCTCACAGAGACAGCCACACAAGAAAGCAAGAGGATTAGTAGAGGTGCAAAATGCTTTCAATGAAAAGCAGAGGCGCGATGAATACACTAAGATGAAACTCAATAAATGCAAGGGGACCAAGACTCTTCAACACGCTCCCTTCGTGCATAAGGAAGATTATCCACAAACCAGTAGCTGTTTGCAAGATCAGCCCAGTTCAGACTGGCAGAGATTTCATTATGTGAGTGATGGAATATGACAATCACATATTAATATAATACGGTAAAAGAACAATGCAGATGTTCCTACATCATTAAATCTCACCTTCGACTATAAATAACAGTGATACTGTTAAATATGGGAGGATACCGCCTTCTTGTTTTGTCACTCAAAATGATATGGTATTGGTACCTAAGATGGTATTGTGTTACGCAAGATGTGATGGTGCTTGTATTGTTAGTGAAGATGAGATGCTGCTAATGATAGGGTTTACAAGGAGACCCAACTGCCAGTGATGGAGGTTGGAACTATAAGTTGTGGCGACAGTCGTGAGTGTAGTTGTTGAAGGTTGTGATTTTGTTCAATTTGGTACAATGGCAGTGTGTAACTACCATATTCCATGAAAGAGTTACATGGCCATAATAAACACTAGTTATGTTTCCCTGTCACATTCCGTTACACAGGATGGGTTTCTTACATGGAGTAATTAGGTATCCCACAACAGAGGGAACCTATAGTGGCTAATTATTTTTTTCTTTTTCCAAGGGTTTCCTTTAACTTCAGCACGCCTCGTCCTGTGATATGCCTATGACCAGTTTCGAAGGCTTTTCTATCTTCGCAGACAGGCCTCGAGTTAATCTTTCTTGTTTATTGTATGTTCAACCAAGTTGTCCCTGTTGACGACCCGATGACACACACAGCCATCACAACCTGAATGATATAACACTTAGTAAAGGTAGTAACCCAGTTTCCTCTTGAAGGCTTTTACACTTATTCAACAATATTTCTGATATCTGCTGATCAGGTTAAACAGTCTAGGACCATAGATGTTGACAACAATGTTCGCCTATAATGCTCGTGGCTTCCCCGATTTTCAGTGGATTTATTTTATACTTTCTCCCATATCTCACTCCATTAAGCTGTTCTGATAGTGTACAGGTTCGGGACCGGCTCTAACTGTAGACCGTCCATTTAAATAAAATCCAATTCCTGAGTGACAGTTATGTATCTCTGTCTTCCCCCACCCTTGTATCTGTATCCACAGCCCTTCACGGGTGCTTGTTTTAAGGTCTGATACTTGAGGCTGAACATCTACCTCGCTGAAGTATGAGTGCGAAAAACAGGATTTTGAAAGTCCTTACAGACGCTGAGTGTATGAAAAGAGAGATGTTCCTTTGTTATTTAAAACCATAGAGAGGCCACACGCAACTGGCTGTCAGCTCAATTCACCGCTGATGTAAGATATCAATAGGATAGTTCTTGTTATTGGGATGTACAGGTGCTCTTCGTTAAATTTTACAGAAGAAGAAATTATTTTGGTTTTTATGGGATAAGTTTAGAACACTTCTGATCTGCTTCCAACTTCCACCACAGGTGTATCCTACAAAGAGGAAGTATTGGTCTGTTATTAGAGGGAGCAGGTGCTAATTTGTTACTTTCATTAAAATTATGAAGCACTTTTGTTTTTAACTTAGGCACTCCTCATCTGGATGACCTCTGTCAATAAGTTTTTTAAAGGACGACACAACTGTCCGAAAAAAAAAATCAGCCATGTACATCCAAAACTGACAATTTCCTAACAGTTAAAACTTTGGATTAATTTTCGTGCATTAACTGAAGAATGACTTCTGATCGTCTTCAAATCGTCAGTGTTAGCGAGATTTAATCAAAGAAAGCTTTGCACTGATGTTTGTGTAAGTGCTTATTGGCTGCTTTTCAAAAGGTGTGTTCCTGTGCAATAATTGTAAAATGGCTCTTCCGATCGTCTTCAAATGTTAAATGCTTAGAGTCTTATTTTAAGAAAGATTTTTATTGATCTTGGGCTGTATGTGCGCTAATTCGCCAGTTTTATTGAAGAAATTAAGAAAACTGAATTACTGATGTTGACACAATAATTGGCGAATGCCTTATCAGATCGGCTTCAAATCTTCTGCGCTAATGTATCTCAGAGGTAACCTTGGATTAATTTTTCTTAAAAAAATCTTGCAGTTTTCACAATTGAACAATACTGAAAAACTTGCAGCTCTATGGAGATTTTAAGTTTCACAGATTTAGTAAGCCCTTGGGAAACGGTTTGTAACAGGACAAGAACAGAGGGAAGAGAAACATTCAAGCAAAAGATAATATTAGGCGAGGAAGCATAAGCAAGAACACAGAACCTGAAGTTAAGAACAGCCCCAGAGAGCACGACGTACAATTTTGGTATTTACTACCGTCTAGTTCATCTCTCTCACTCCGCTAGTGAAAAGGCAGCTTCAAACACAGTGGTAGTGGTGGAAAGAGCAAGCACGTGTTGCCGCTGCGGCTTGGGGATGTGGTGGCGGCGGAAGCCCCAACAGCAGTGGTGGCAATGGCAGGGGTCAAGGTCAGTGCGAAATTGATCCCAGCAACTTGTGTCGCACTGCTGCCACCTAAGGCGGCGGCGGCTTAAAACTATTTTTCCGGTAATAAAATCTGCTTTTATTATACTCCTTAATTTTATGGGATCATCACCTTCGTAAGGTAAACGGACACAAGTGCAACTACTGAGAGATTTTACAGTGGAAACGTTTCACTCCCCAGGAGTGAAACGTTTCCACTGTAAAACGTTTCTGGAGAGCAAAACGTTACCATAATAAAATATCACATTAGTTGCACTTGTATCCTTTTACCTAACATATTGTCGGTAATTCTACCAACATTAATAAAATCGTCACCTTCGCGTCCCGGTATCAAACCAATCCTAATGAATTGGAGGATAAATGTTACACGAATTATTACAATTAAGCAACAGAGCAAAGATAACACGTCACCTTGCCTGTGCATGAAACAGAAATAAAACATCAATTATGAGAGAAAGTAAACCATTAATACGACGGGAGTGTATTAACTGGTGGAAAATATAGAGTATAGTAAAAGGAGACTAGTATTGCAGTCACCTACACTGCAATACGAGTCTTTTAAGTGAAACATTACCATAATAAAGTCTATTTTCGCCACACGTGTATTTTTTCCAGCACTTGAGGGCTCATTGGCACACTCCAACCAGCAAGGTAGAAGCTCCCTGGACGGTCACTCTCTTCACAAAGATAATATTACTTAATGCAAATTTCTCCATTGTAACTCTGAAACATATACAAATTATCCAAAACAAAAAGATGAACATAAAAAATAAAACACTACCATAGGGACAAGAATATCTGACATTACTAGTACTCTATGTAGTGATTCTTTGTTTTTATATGGGGTGGAAAACCTACCATCACGTCCTATGGTGTCACAGACTA
>NC_091345.1:11346342-11376342 GCF_038502225.1 Cherax quadricarinatus | reverse complement strand
AAGAGGAAAAGACACGTTTATAAAGAGGGAAATTTTCACAAAGTCAACGTCTTGATCTATTAAGATCTTTATGAAGTCATACAATCAACTGAATTGAGTCGAAAAACTTCTCAAACCTTCCGCACTTTTCTCCCATAAATACTTGTCTTTGTAATCACAATATGTCTAAAATAATTGTACTATAGCAGTTATCCACGATAACTAACAATTACTGGGAATGTCCATTCATGATGACTATTTCAAAAAAGCAAGTGTGGAGTGTGATACACAACTAAGATATTCAGTCCTCTGGTCATAAGAGATGCAACCAGAACCATAACATTAAAGGTGAATACTAAAGTCATTCTTTTCCATCCTTTTCCTTTCCTCCTGAATTTCGTTCGCAATCATCCTTTCTTGTCGATGAGAGAGATCCCTAAAAAGAGCTATCACTGATCGAATAAACACAATTAAATTATGAGAGCAAAATTAAATAGTTGAGCTGTACATCATTACAGTAGGATTATATTAGATAAAACATATTTTATTATGTAAGAAAGGTAAAAACAGAAGACAGTGATGGCCAGAATTCGTTTAGGTTACCTTTGTATATGGCAGGTTGGTGGGGAACTCCAAGAGTGTCATGCAAAGGGTGTGAAGAGGAAGATAAGTCTTTGGTAGTATTTTTCGAAGTAGCATGCTACAAAAATATACAGTACCACTAATATTAATGAAGAAATTATAGCAAACGGTAATTTGTAAGTAGTGTGACTTATATTTTTCGACAGAAAAAGACGGAGATGATATTGCCTATGGCATGTCAATTATTTGTGTTGAAATGTAGTAAATATATGTATATATGTTGTCACAGGATGAGTGACGCTATCCAATAAACTTGCCCTCCGCTCTTCCTGAAAAATTCAAAATTCAAATTAGTGTGGGGTTAGATGGTGCGCTGCGTCACTGGTCGAGTGTTCAGGATTCCCCCTTCTCTATCCTTCTCCACCACCACACTGCCCTTCCTCACTCTGCACCGCCTCACCCTGCATTGTATCAACATCCGTGGTCCAAAACTATTCAACCTCTTACCTCTTACTCCTAAAACTCATCCACCACCATTAAGGCTGCATTTGACAAATCCACTAACAGTCAAGAAATCCCTACTCCCTCCTCCAAAAAATTAAACTGTGTATATACCCTGAGGTATACATCTATCGATGTATATCAGAAATATATACCTCCCGAGTTTGGTTACTGCGTGACGTGAGGTCCTGGACCACCCACTCACCAATAATTTGCATCTCTTCCAACTACTTAATTAAGCAGCACCTGTCTGGTGGATCTGCACTCGAGGGCCAAGTGCACCAGTACAAGTACATTATGACTCCAGAAACCAGATACTAATGCTACACCAGAATCTATGCACTCGTGTCAGATTGCAGAGTCCTATGTGAGCCTGCGAGCTGCTAGCAGCAACAGCCTGGTTGAAAAAGTCAGCCTGGCCTCAGGCCGGGCTGAGAGGATAGGAAACTTCTGGAAACCGGCCACAGACATGTCCCAGCGACCCATCCTCCAGTGCATTCTCGCACCACCACAGATTATTATTATAATCAAGGGGGAAGCGCTAAACCCGTAGGATTATACAGCGCCCAGGGAAGATGTGGAAGGCATTCAGGCTTAATTCGGGGAACTGGAGGACAGATTCAATTCCCTAAATCAAGAGCCCCTCACCAACATCAAGGAACCTTCCATGAGGGGACCACCACAGATCAACATTCAGATTTCAACGCTGCCTGTTTTTTTTTTATCGGTCACCTCGTTGTCAAACGCCGTTTGTATTAATTTACATATTTGTGATTAAATATAGGTTTTAATGGTTTATGCTGCAGTCAGGCATCTTAACTGAAAGAATCATTTGACGTCCCTCGAACTGCACTCTGGGGAACGTAAGCAAGAAGATACATAATCTACACCTAGAAAAATTTGGAGGGATTAATCCCAAATATGCACACTGAAATCATTCCATATGAGAGAAAGCGGCTTGTGCTTGGCAGACACTAAAATTCCTCTGATGAAAAGCAGGGGTGGCGACGGCGATGAGTATACGAAGAGAACTCAATAAGTGTACTGAGACTAAGACTCTTCAATACATTCACTTAGTACATAACTGAAATTATCAATAAGTCTCGGACTGTCTTCGAGAGGAAACTTGGTAAATCATTAAAATCAGTTGCTGATCAGCCAAGTTGTTGTGCAGTTAGCAGGTGAGCATCCGGGATGCCTGGTCTGGGATTCGGAGATGAGAACAGTGACCCCTGAATCGTTTCTAGGTAACTTACAGGTAACATAACCAACTTAAGACCCTATAATATAGAAATTATCTGAATACAATTATGTGATGTTGCTCCAATCCTACCCATCTTCTAGGGAAGGAACGTTAAAGAGGTGAAGCAAAACTTTCTCGTTCCTACATGGGGGGAGGACGGAGCTACCTACATACATGGAAGGAACCAAACCTTTGCTGGGAGAGGACCCAGAGCCGCCAAGCCTTGACTAACAGATAAGATGGAAGTTTATGCAGGAAGTGTAATGAACTAAATATAAATATATTTTTCATCAGTATGGTTTGTATTATAATAACTGCAATAAATCATTGTAATAACCCTCTCACACACATCTGTTATTGACCTCCCACTAACTGTGTAAGTGCCACTCTACCATTAATTCTATATTCACCAGACTTTCATCGTTAATGTAATAAATAATTGTACTCCCTCAAATATTTGTGTATCATATTCCTCACAATATGACTACCCAGAATTATAAAGTGCAGATTAAGTGGAGTTTAAGTGGTGTTAAGTGTTTTATCCGGAGATGACGGAGCAGCTCCCATCCTCAGGTATTAATACTGGAAGCTTTAAGAAACAGACGTTGTATTTATGTGTACCTGGACCTGAATGAACTTACATACCACATCAAAAAGAGGCAGTAAAATAATGTTCCGTCCTCTTTCACGTTGCCCTGGGTTTCAAAAGACTCCGCTGCCAGAAGTCTCTTCACTTTCTATTTTTACTTGTATAGTTAAATATAATTTTTTTACAGGTTCACATAACATCACTAACCTAAACTAAATACAAACATTGTGTGGGAAGGAAACTTTCACAAACTGACACTGGGTAATGTATAAGAAAATAAACCAAGCCTTGTGAGGTCCCAACTGGCGTTTTATTGGAACGTGTCGCTTAGTGTAGTTTTATCATGTGACCGGACATACCTGTGACCGGTTTCGAGAGTTTGTCTACCTTCGCACCCCAGACTGCAACCAGCGTCCTTGTTGACCGCCTGGTCAATCGGGCTGTTGGTGCTAGTGGCCCGCAGGCATACACGGTCACCAAAACTCGTTGCCCAAAGAAAGCGTGTTCTTCAACGTGTTTTTTTTTTACAGTGTAAAACGAGACTGGGTTGCACGTCGGTACAACTGCATGAACAGGTCTGGAGACCGTGGTAAAGTATCGAAAGCACTGGTTTTATCTAGTTCTGTAGTTATATAGACATATAAGAACTCGGAGTGAAGTATTTATCGAGCGGAGTGGCCTCGTATGACTGCATTAATGGTACTCCTAAGAATCAGTGAGGGATGAATAAACTTGTATGACTGCATTAATGATATCCCAAAGATTCAGCGAAGGAAGGAATGCTGAAACGTAAAGATGTGAAGCATGCCAAAAACAGTGTGTGTAACCGTCGAGTTTTTTTAAGCAGAACTGTTGACTTGGGCTATTCAGTTTGCCAGACAAGCCGAGCGTAAACATAATGCAGCAATAACTTAATAGGTTGGTCAGGATTAAGTTATATAATGCACAGAATCTAGCAGGGTTGGGCTAAGCTGTTAATTTAGTTCAACTGCAAAATTAAAAATATGTAACCACTGTAGGTAGATAGCAACCATTCAGGGAGGTACTCCCGTCCTGTCAGAGTTTAAATCAGAAGCCTGTTAAGTATTTTCCACTCTGTCAAGATTGTGGTTTTAACAAAAAAAAAAGGCACAATACCGTGACTTGAACAATGCACAACTAGCCTGCACATAGAAGAGAGGAGCTTACGACGACGTTTCGGTCTGACTTGGACTTTGTAAATGGTCCAAATCGGACCGAAACGTCGTCGTAAGCTCCTCTCTTCTATGTGCGGGTTATTTGTGTATTGTGGTTTTGTGTCTCATGAGCATGCAAGACGGCAGGTAAATCTTACGAACTTCTACTCACAGAGTAAACTATTTGTATTTTCCTATTAATAGTTTTTCTTCCTATAATTTATCCTTTCTAATTTAAGAGGCCAATCTATGAGCGGGCCTCGGGGGCGATGATCCCAGGAGCCATTAACAGATACAAGAGGGCAGCATGTGTCTGGGTCCACCTTGTATAATGATGAGTGACAAACATTGACGTTGGTTTACAAGAACAGCCTCTTGGAATTTCTTCTGATGTGCAAGCTATTAAAGACGAAAGAGATCAATAAGACACACTTGTTGGGAGCTAGTATACGCGCGTGCGTTGCGTGTGCATGGGTGGGGTTATTCAGTCCTTTGAAATATTAAATGGTTAAGGTTATTTACTAGACATGACTGTAGAGATTAAGAACACAGCTCACTCGCATGGAACACATTATGCTCTCGCAGTTGCACAATATCTTACCTACCTACCTACATTCAGTGGACGATGATACACTGGATCACTTTATTACACGGACACCTTTAACCAGCTATCAGGGACAGATATTATGGCATTCAGAATGGAAGAAAATGTTGCAGGGAAATCTGAGAAGTTAAAACTAGTTATCACTTCCTGACCAGCCAGGCAGTGAAGCCTACGTTGTTACGGCTAGCCCCCAACATCCTTACTGATCGTCTACAGGTCACTTGAACTAGTGACAAAGATAATCAGTGGCATCTACTATACATTCAGCCTTCTGCCTAAGGTTACTTGAAATCAGACCGTGACAAACTATGTTTACGCGTAGTTAATCTATAATAAACAAATTACATACACGGGATGGCAACGTCTGGAATCGGAGTAGACAGCCGTTTAGAAAGCTGGTTATGTAGTGTTTCATGACGTATTGACTGATGACGTAATGTAGCAGAGCTGAGCAAGAACACTAGAGCTGCTACAAGTGTACGAGCATACACGTCGTGCCTTAAATACCGTCACCCGAGAAAGTGTCCCCTCTTGGCGAGTCTCAGCTTGCCAAGTTGCGATACCAACCTGCCAGTGGTATGAACCCATGTGATACCCACATTCAAAACTGTCAACACACCCTTATTTATCTTCAAGAGGAAATTTAACAGGTTCCCCAGGAAGCTCCTGATATGTCGGGCTGTAGTGCTGACGCTGAACTGTATATTATGAGCACCAACAGTGTGACTGATCAGGTCATTCATCAGGAGGCCTAGCCGGAGACCAAGCATTATGAACCCGAGCTCTTCATATGTAGCCACATGCCAACATCTGGAGCCACATGCCAACATCTGTAGCCACATGCCAACATCTGTAGACACATGCCAGGCACTGTACGACCCGTAGGGGGTCGTACAGTGCCTTGAGGGGTTCGAAGCAATCAGGCTCAATGAAGAGTCCTTCACCGGCATCCAGGAACCTTCCTTGAGTGCACATCCCTAAATAATAAACACTCACATTATGACCGTCATAGTACAAGCGTCAAAGACAACAAGAAATACACAAATATCAAAGATTGAGAATGATCAAGGGTCATTAAGGGTGTCAATGATCAATGATCATTAAGGGTGTCAATGATCAATGATTATTAAAGGTGTCAATGATCAATGGTCATTAAGGTTGTCAATGATCAATGGTCATTAAGGGTGTCAATGATCAATGGTCATTAAGGGTGTCAATGATCAATGGTCATTAACGGTGTCAATAATCAATGGTCATTAACGGTGTCAATGATCATTAACGGTGTCAATGGTCATTAAGGGTGTCAATGATCATTAACGGTGTCAATGATCATTAACGGTGTCAATGATCAATGATCATTAAGGGTGTCAATGATCAATGGTCACTAAGGGTGTCAATGATCAATGGTCATTAAGGGTGTCAATGATCAATGGTCATTAAGGGTGTCAATGATCAATGGTCATTAAGGGTGTCAATGATCAATGGTCATTAAGGGTGTCAATGATCATTGATCATTAAGGGTGTCAATGATCATTGATCATTAAGGGTGTCAATGATCAGTGATAATTAACGTTGTCAATGATCAGTGATCATTAACGGTGTCAATGATCAGTGATCATTAACGGTGTCAATGATCAGTGGTCATTAAGGGTGTCAATGATCAGTGGTCATTAAGGGTGTCAATGATCAATGGTCATTAAGGGTGTCAATGATCAATGGTCATTAAGGGTGTCAATGACCAATGATCATTAACGGTGTCAATGACCAATGATCATTGTGTCAGTGATCAGTGATCATTGTGTCAATGATCAGTGATCATTGACGGTGTCAATGATCATTAAGGGTGTCAGTGATCATTAAGGGTGTCAACGATCAATGATCATTAAGGGTATCAATGATCATTAAGGGTGTCAATGATCAGTGATCATTAAGGGTGTCAATGATCAGTGATCATTAAGGGTGTCAATGATCAGTGATCATTAAGGGTGTCAATGATCAATGATCATTAAGGGTGTCAATGATCAATGATCATTAACGGTGTCAATAATCAATGATCATTAACGGTGTCAATGATCATTAACGGTGTCAATGATCAGTGATCATGGTGTCAATGATCAGTGATCATTAACGGTATCAATGATCATTAAGGGTATCAGTGATCATTAAGGGTGTCAATGATCAATGATCATTAAGGGTGTCAATGATCAATGATCATTAAGGGTGTCAATGATCAATGATCATTAACGGTGTCAATCAGTGATCATTAAGGGTGTCAATGATCAATGATCATTAAGGGTGTCAATGATCAGTGATCATTAAGGGTGTCAATGATCAGTGATCATGGTGTCAATGATCAGTGATCATGGTGTCAATGATCAGTGATCATGGTGTCAATGATCAGTGATCATGGTGTCAATGATCAGTGATCATGGTGTCAATGATCAGTGATCATGGTGTCAATGATCAGTGATCATTAACGGTGTCAATGATCAATGATCATTAAGGGTATCAGTGATCATTAAGGGTGTCAATGATCAATGGTCATTAAGGGTGTCAATGATCAATGGTCATTAAGGGTGTCAATGATCATTAAGGGTGTCAATGATCAATGGTCATTAAGGGTGTCAATGATCATTAAGGTTGTCAATGATCAATGGTCATTAAGGGTGTCAATAATCAATGATCATTAACGGTGTCAATGGTCATTAACGGTGTCAATGATCATTAAGGGTGTCAATGATCAATGGTCATTAAGGGTGTCAATGATCATTAAGGGTGTCAATGATCAATGGTCATTAAGGGTGTCAATGATCATTGATCATTAAGGGTGTCAATGATCATTGATCATTAAGGGTGTCAATGATCAATGATCATTAACGGTGTCAATGATCAATGATCATTAACGGTGTCAATGATCAATGATCATTAACGGTGTCAATGATCAGTGATCATGGTGTCAATGATCAGTGATCATTAACGGTATCAATGATCATTAAGGGTATCAGTGATCATTAAGGGTGTCAATGATCAATGATCATTAAGGGTATCAGTGATCATTAAGGGTGTCAATGATCAATGATCATTAACGGTGTCAATGATCAGTGATCATTAAGGGTGTCAATGATCAATGATCATTAAGGGTGTCAATGATCAGTGATCATGGTGTCAATGATCAGTGATCATGGTGTCAATTATCAGTGATCATGGTGTCAATGATCAGTGATCATTATGGGTGTCAATGATCAATGATCATTAAGGGTATCAGTGATCATTAAGGGTGTCAATGATCAGTGATCATGGTGTCAATGATCAGTGATCATTATGGGTGTCAATGATCAATGATCATTAAGGGTATCAGTGATCATTAAGGGTGTCAATGATCAGTGATCATTAAGGGTGTCAATGGTTAGTGATCATTAAGGGTGTCAATGGTCAGTGATCATTAAGGGTGTCAATGGTTAGTGATCATTAAGGGTGTCAATGGTCTGTGATCATTAAGGGTGTCAATGGTCAGTGATCATTAAGGGTGTCAATTGTCAGTGATCATTAAGGGTGTCAATTGTCAGTGATCATTAAGGGTGTCAATTGTCAGTGATCATTAAGGGTGTCAATGGTCAGTGGTCATTAAGGGTGTCAATGGTCAGTGATCATTAAGGGTGTCAATGATCATTAAGGGTGTCAATGATCAGTGGTCATTAAGGGTGTCAATGATCAGTGGTCATTAAAGGTGTCAATGATCAGTGGTCATTAAGGGTGTCAATGATCAGTGGTCATTAAGGGTGTCAATGGTCAGTGATCATTAAGGGTGTCAATGATCAGTGATCATTAAGGGTGTCAATGGTCAGTGATCATTAAGGGTGTCAATGGTCAGTGATCATTAAGGGTGTCAATGGTCAGTGATCATTAAGGGTGTCAATGGTCAGTGATCATTAAGGGTGTCAATGATCAGTGATCATTAAGGGTGTCAATGATCAGTGATCATTAAGGGTGTCAATGATCAGTGATCATTAAGGGTGTCAATGATCAGTGGTCATTAAGGGTGTCAATGATCAGTGGTCATTAAGGGTGTCAATGATCAGTGGTCATTAAGGGTGTCAATGATCAGTGGTCATTAAGGGTGTCAATGATCAGTGGTCATTAAGGGTGTCAATGATTAGTGGTCATTAAGGGTGTCAATGATCAGTGATCATTAAGGGTGTCAATGGTCAGTGATCATTAAGGGTGTCAATGGTCAGTGATCATTAAGGGTATCAGTGATCATTAAGGGTGTCAATGATCAGTGATCATTAAGGGTGTCAATGATCAGTGATCATTAAGGGTGTCAATGATCAGTGATCATTAAGGGTGTCAATGATCAGTTGTCATTAAGGATGTCAATGATCAGTGATCATTAAGGGTGTCAATGATCAGTGGTCATTAAGGGTGTCAATGATCAGTGGTCATTAAGGGTGTCAATGGTCAGTGATCATTAAGGGTGTCAATGATCAGTGATCATTAAGGGTGTCAATGATCAGTGATCATTAAGGGTGTCAATGATCAGTGATCATTTAGGGTGTCAATGGTCAGTGATCATTAAGGGTGTCAATGGTCAGTGATCATTAAGGGTGTCAATGGTCAGTGATCATTAAGGGTGTCAATGATCAGTGATCATTAAGGGTGTCAATGATCAGTGATCATTAAGGGTGTCAATGATCAGTGATCATTAAGGGTGTCAATGATCAGTGGTCATTAAGGGTGTCAATGATCAGTGGTCATTAAGGGTGTTAATGATCAGTGGTCATTAAGGGTGTCAATGATCAGTGATCATTAAGGGTGTCAATGATCAGTGATCATTAAGGGTGTCAATGATCAGTGGTCATTAAGGGTGTCAATGGTCAGTGGTCATTAAGGGTGTCAATGGTCAGTGGTCATTAAGGGTGTCAATGGTCAGTGATCATTAAGGGTGTCAATGATCAGTGATCATTAAGGGTGTCAATGATCAGTGGTCATTAAGGGTGTCAATGATCAGTGGTCATTAAGGGTGTCAATGATCAGTGGTCATTAAGGGTGTCAATGATCAGTGGTCATTAAGGGTGTCAATGATCAGTGGTCATTAAGGGTGTCAATGATCAGTGGTCATTAAGGGTGTCAATGATCAGTGATCATTAAGGGTGTCAATGGTCAGTGATCATTAAGGGTGTCAATGGTCAGTGATCATTAAGGGTATCAGTGATCATTAAGGGTGTCAATGATCAGTGATCATTAAGGGTGTCAATGATCAGTGATCATTAAGGGTGTCAATGATCAGTGATCATTAAGGGTGTCAATGATCAGTGGTCATTAAGGATGTCAATGATCAGTGATCATTAAGGGTGTCAATGATCAGTGGTCATTAAGGGTGTCAATGATCAGTGGTCATTAAGGGTGTCAATGGTCAGTGATCATTAAGGGTGTCAATGATCAGTGATCATTAAGGGTGTCAATGATCAGTGATCATTAAGGGTGTCAATGATCAGTGATCATTAAGGGTGTCAATGATCAGTGATCATTAAGGGTGTCAATGGTCAGTGATCATTAAGGGTGTCAATGATCAGTGATCATTAAGGGTGTCAATGATCAGTGATCATTAAGGGTGTCAATGATCAGTGATCATTAAGGGTGTCAATGATCAGTGATCATTAAGGGTGTCAATGATCAGTGGTCATTAAGGGTGTCAATGATCAGTGGTCATTAAGGGTGTCAATGATCAGTGATCATTAAGGGTGTCAATGATCAGTGATCATTAAGGGTGTCAATGATCAGTGGTCATTAAGGGTGTCAATGGTCAGTGGTCATTAAGGGTGTCAATGGTCAGTGGTCATTAAGGGTGTCAATGGTCAGTGATCATTAAGGGTGTCAATGATCAGTGATCATTAAGGGTGTCAATGATCAGTGATCATTAAGGGTGTCAATGATCAGTGGTCATTAAGGGTGTCAATGATCAGTGATCATTAAGGGTGTCAATGATCAGTGATCATTAAGGGTGTCAATGATCAGTGATCATTAAGGGTGTCAATGATCAGTGATCATTAAGGGTGTCAATGATCAGTGATCATTAAGGGTGTCAATGATCAGTGATCATTAAGGGTGTCAATGATCAGTGATCATTAAGGGTGTCAATGATCAGTGATCATTAAGGGTGTCAATGATCAGTGATCATTAAGGGTGTCTTGTAGTGTAAGTTATAGATCAATTTTACCCACTTTTCTAATTTACTATTTTATAAAACCTGGAGTGCAAAATTTTATTACTTTTTCGCCGAGTTACGGACATTTGTTTAGTATTATGTTTGTTTCTTCGAAATTCTTTATTTTAATATATATTATATATTCATAGGGAAGACGTGAAGCCATAGGAGTCACACAGCGGCTGAGAACTGGAAGGAACTCAGAGTCGATCCAAGGAAAGCTCTGATTCCTTGGATCATAACATTCCACCTTCTTTGAAAAACTATCTTTATGACTCTTGTACATTCAAGAATGAATATTTCACATAGCTCGCACAGCTTAATGAACAATATAAAGCAGAATATTCATAATTCTACATTCAAGGCCTTGATGCTGGTGAAGGTCTCTTGATACGAGGAATTGCAGCTACCCACCTATTTTACATTCCCAGCGTTTGTAATTATAAATTTACACCTGAAAAATTCTAGATAATTCCCCAATCTGCACACAGCAGTCACCCCCAACGAATGAGAGGTTTGACGGACCTTGCAAAATACTCCTTATGAAAAGTTTGGGTGGGGGTTTAGTGCACTAAGATGTAACGGTAAGTGTAAAAGGCTCAAGACTTTTCAACACCTTCTCTTCATACCTAAGGGGAATTGCCAACAAAACTATAGCTGTCTTCAAAAGGAACTTGATAAGTTCCTTCAGTTATTTCTTGATTAGCCGATTTGTGGTGAAAACGCTAAACTGTGCGGCTGGCACCAACAGCCTGGTTGATTAGACCATCAACCAGAAGGCCTGATCTGGAACCTAACAGCGGGGACGGTGACCCCTGAAATTGTCTTCAAGTAACCTTAGGGTAGTTTCTCATACCAAAAAAATAGTACAAGAGGAAAAAAGACGGCCATAAAAACTACAGCATTAGATATTGAAGCATATCCAGTATCGTGAAGCTTGGTTATGCAAGTAAGATAAGTAACTACTATCATCACTTTCACTACAGACCTCCCAGCTGTCTTTACCAAGGAACTGGATTAATTACTCAAGTCAGTTCATAATCAGCCGAGCTGTCGTGCCTACGGTGGACCGCTTGCTGCTTGCACCAATAGTAAGTTTAATCAAACCATCAGCCAGGTCGCGGGGTGATGATCCCAGTGACTGATTACAGGCATACTACAGGTAGGTAGACTACCCTCATCCTCATACCGTACATAACCAGCGACGGGGTATCCCCATCCTCCTCCTCAATGTAATTCACTAATTAATTTTTATACGGCATATTTACACTTAGGTTGAATGAGTGTTTCTTGGGTCATCCTACCTTGGTGGGAAACGACCCTTATGGTAAAAACCTTAATGTTAAGTAACAATCTAAAATAATAGATAATTGTGGTCCTCATAAAAATAACTCAGAAAATGACGCACTTAATCGCGTTAAAACACAAATGTGTTCTGAGTAAGTGTGGAGCAGAGCAGATGTTGACTGGACGAACCTGACCCAAGGATGGACTCTGGGAGTAGAGTAACTTCCGGATCTCATCAAAAGTAGGTATATGGTGTTGAGGTGGGTTGGTACTGAGCAGGGTAGGTTGAGGAGTGAGGTACACTGTTGGCTGGTCCCCACTTCTTTGCCACCCACTTAGACACTACACCTTCAAGTGGGCGGCTACACCACAGGCGTAGTTATCATCATCTCTGCTGCTCCTCACACTTACAATACACCATTCACATCACTTGTATAACATCACTGAAATAAAAAATCATGGGAGACAAATACATTTTGATCACAGAAAAGATAAAAGTTTTTGAAGAACAATATTCTTGAGGATGTAAATGGTACACCACGAAATCCCTTAGAATTTTGTATCTTTCACTGTAGTTAAGAAGGGTTTATACACTGAGAGGTGTATCGTATCTCGCTCTATGTATGTACGTATGAGAGAGAGAGAGAGAGAGAGAGAGAGAGAGAGAGAGAGAGGGGGGGGGATAGGTATTGGGGGAGGGAGGGGGAAGGGGAGCAGCTGGCAGCCAGATTCCTGTATAATTTAATATACTCTACAATAATGAGTTTCCAAACTTTTTATTTTGTACATTTAAAAAACATCGTTTTTTACATTGATGAAGAAATTATATACTACATAGTTAAAGCATCACTTACAATTGTAAAACAAAAAAATATTGTAATTATGCAAATGGAAGAATGATATTAATATCGGCTGTTGTTCGAAAGATACTGAATGGGGGCTGTAAGTGAGGAAAGGAACAGAGTTAAAAATCAGGCTGTAATTGATAGGCTGCACAGGTTTTTTTTCTGTTCGGATGTAAAGAGTTTGGACTCCGACGTTACTAAAATTGAAGGAGTCGTTCCACTTCCAGTACAAAGACTATCAACAAAACATCAACATAGACTATCACAACAATACAACGAAATGATAGATATATGGCCGATGATCTTTCAGCAGATGAGGTCTGTTTAAAAGCAGCCCTTGACAAAGTCTGGCAAAAAGTGGATAGCGAAAAGACTACAACATACATTATGGTCATTGCTATAAACGGCTTTGGTAACAAAACATGGAGATCACTGATGTTCTTAAACATTTCATAAAATCAGAAAAAAGAAATTGGGGTCATCATCATTCTCTTAGAAATGGCGCCGCATTTCGCAGTTACTGGAACAATTGGATCCAGATCTGTGCAAATCTACGTACAACAAATGCTCCAACCTGAGATCCAGCAACCATTTTGCCTGTTCACCCAGAGTGGACACCATGTTATTCGAACAAGTGAGCAATATCGGGCCGGCTTATCATCAAATTTGTTTGCCAAATAAGTGCTAATGAGAACCTTATAAAGGACAGGTCTAACACATGGACGGGAAATAATCGAATCCCAACAGACCCAATAGTTCTTAAGATATGCCAGCAAGTGCCAATTTTAATGGTGTCACGCAGGAGTTAGCATACAGAGTAACTGATAAGCAAGTAAAAGAAAGATATAACAAAAAACAGACAGGCAAAATACAACAAGGATACAACTCAACTTTTCTAGTATCTTCAGAATAGAAATCCATTTTGTGAAGATTTAAATCTACGTAACACCACCTCTGGTGTTAATGCTGACAAAACTGTAAACGGGGACAAAGCAAAAGAAATGTGTCGTAAAATCCAAGAATGAATGGTGCGGAAAATAAGCAGTAGTGGATTATACGATTACGAAAAAAGTGGATTATACGATTACGAAAAAAGAACATGTTATGCCATTGGGTACTATGGTTTCTGCCAAAATCAATGGTGAGCCCATTAACGTGGACCCACACTATAAATACGAGCTGTGAGGCCAACCATGAGCTTTATGAGCTGCTGAAGCAATTTGGACAACCCGTTTGGCATTGGGAAGGGGGATGAGTTGTTCTAAAAATGCTGAAGAGCATACTTATTTCACGGAGCAACCACATATAAGGTCACTTCAGTTGCAGAAGCAGCTTGTCAACTTGCACAATGGATGCAATGCACTTCTGAAGATTTCGAGACAAAGGTTCTGCAAGCACCTCTTTGCACACACACAGTCACGAACAACTGCAACAGCACTATGTCACAGAGTTATTGTTTATTTCGAAGTTCATCAGTGAATCCAGGAAACTGTAGATAGATACTGATCACGGTGATCAGATGCAACTGCAAGACGAAGTGTGATACGAAACTATGGACATGCAAAAAATTCCTCTATATTTAAAAAAAAAAAGGTATAAACTGATGGATGAGACACTTATGCAGAAGTGTCTCATCCAGGGGCACAAGTGTGTCGTTCATCAAAAATTTCCTGGAATGCTCTACAGAATGTACCTAGTGCAAGGGAGCTAGTTTTGCAAACTCCTCCTTACCTTGTATGGAGAGCATGGTAGGGAACTATGAAATGTCACATGACCAAAAACAATGGATTTTCTTTTTTGGGGGGAGGGGGGGGGTAATTGTTTTCTATAGCAATGAAGTTATCTGTTGCTCGCTGTTGTTCAAAATATAAGGTACCATGCTGGTTATGATCAAAATTCAATCATTTGTTATATCTTTTGTACATATAAGGTGTGAATACCCCTCATTACACCACACCCAATAATCGCGTTTTATGCTAATTTTATATAATGCAAAAAAAAATAATTTCTGATTGCAGTACTGCATTTTCATACTAAAAGTAAATGTCACAAAACAAATATATTATGCACGCGGTGTACCTGTGGTTAAAAATAATTTTACTTAAATTTACCTCCATTTTTAATATAATATTCCTTAATTATTCATCACTGTAACACAGTAAAAGTAAATTATTAGGCAATTAGTTCCAGGTTGAGTCATTTTTGCAGTCACAGTGAATGGACTACTTGAGTTCAAAAGGAATGGCTGTTCAACCTCAAGATTCCTCCTTCACAAAGAATGCAACTGAGGTGGATAGCTATTGATCCAAGACAAGCTGGGAGATTACATGAACTGAGGCGGCAAAGAGCTATTCGCTGACCTGCATCAAGAAGTGCGAGTAATACTGGAGTTACAGGTAAATAAATGATTTAGAACTGAAGTGAGAAGTAATATCTTTAGAACCTGAAAAAAATTTGGAACTTTTGGTAGGAATTTGGGACCCCGATATACTCAGTACATACACCCACGAACCACCTACACCGACGTACACGCACCGACATACCACCTACATCCAGGTACACAAGTCTACGTACTACGTACCACGGACCAAGGATCGATCATCCTTGTACATATACCCACATGCCACCTACACCGAGAGGTTACCCGAGGTAAGATGCCACCTACATACAGACGATGGAGACCCAGGTGTCACCTACACCCAGTCATCGCCCCCCTGCACAATCTCAACACGCCAAAACACAGTCCTACACCCTAAGCATATGTGCTACCATGCAAGTTAAATTAAGCTGCTGCAGGAGCACACGCACGCACACGCACGCACGCGCACACACGCGCGCGCACACACACACACACACACACACACACACACACACACACACACACACACACACACAATCTTAAAACAGCAGGTAGTAATCCGGTAGACAGCAACCCCCCAGGAAGATACTACTGTCCTGTCATACGAGTGTGCAATGGAAGTCTATTACATGTTTTCCTCCGGCAAAAGAACTGGTATTTTTTTTTTCTCATAAACACGGAAGCTGATACAAAAAAAAAAAACTTACAAACTTCGACATACATTTAGTACAAACTTACTTATTTTCATTTTTCTGTATACTTCTCAATAGATCTTATTCCTGCAATATTTCCTCTATAATTTATGCCTGGTCTGAGACCGGGTAGTGGGAGCAATGATCCCAGGAAGAATTAATATATAAAAAATACCATTCAGGAAACTGAACAAAGAATTCTTCAAAACTTTATACATATGTTAGAAGAATCATTGATTATGCGACCCACAGTGTGAAGAATCTGGTTAAGCAAGTGTAGAGCTAGCTTGAGGTCACAATTTATGCAACAAGACTAGTACCAGAGCCGAGATGAATGCACTATGAGAGCGTGACGACCTTGAGGAGAGCACAAAGAAAGGCATGATTACAACGTACGCAACTTTAAGAAAAATTGAGAAAACACAAAAGATAATCTATTTGAACTAGGAGTACCAGTGACAAGGTGACACACGTGGAAACTTACTTCACAGATAAGTCATTCAGATGTTAGGAAGTACTTTTTCCTCAGGGTTGTTGAAAAGTAGAGTTGAGTCACAGTTACTGGCGTAGCCTCGTAACTACTATCCAGCGACTTTACCGACTCCTGGCCTGCAAGGTTCAATCATTCTTAAGCTTGAAACTTTTTTACATCTCCAGCGTTCCATTTACATGCAAACGCAAACTCGAATGGGTAATTATATACTGGCACCACTCACGAAAACCACACAGTATTATATAACCTCAGGTACTCTTTTGTGAGGAGAGAAAGGAAAGGGGGAAGAAGGGATGAAGGAAAATGGGGGCAGGAGGAAGAGAATTAAGTGAAAGCGGCGAAGGGGGAAGGAGGGAGCAGGAGCGCTATATAATAATCCGACAAACAAGGTGATGTTTCTTACACAAGTCTCATCGTTTACATATTAAGCAAGACCGCCATGGCATCAAAGGAGGTCAACTTTACGATACCATCTAGAATTCTAGATGATAAGCAGCAAAGGAGTTCCCACTCCAGCAACAAACCCTAATCTGCATCTATGTCTAAAACATTTTGAATCAGTGCAAACACAAACCATCCCTATCAAAAAATAACTAGGTAAAGTATTTTTTTTTTTTTTTGCATCGGGTAACAGTCAGACTACGGCCACCAATATTTTCAGATCGTATATAGTCATTAAGAACTACAGATAGACAAAGATTTTTTCTTGAACAATGAAATTAACCTAGAGATATTAATTATAGAAGTTCATCAGACGAACATAGATGGGTCGCAGGGCCTAAGTTCCTCTTGGAGATGGGAGTGTGCTGGAACTTTCACAGACCATAGTTTTATATGTAAAGCTTTATCATATTACGCACTGGGATCCTCAAGTTCAACAACCCGCCATCATCTTTATCAACTATACCTGCAAGAGAAAATTACGAACAATGAAATATTTAACACTAAGGCCATATTATACATGTTGTGTACAGCAAGGTCCTAAGAAAAACTCAAGACAATTATGCAGATTACCAGAAAATTTATCAGGGGTACAAAATTATTACCCATAACGGGTCCAAAATATGAGGCTAGAGGAAAAAAAACGGGGAGACTGGGGATGGTAGGAGCCCTGGACTGCGAGAGAGAGAGAGAGAGAGAGAGAGAGAGAGAGAGAGAGAGAGAGAGAGAGAGAGAGAGAGAGAGAGAGAGAGAGAGAGAGAGAGAGAGAGGGGGGGGGAGGGTCTCGAAGCCTTTACCATCAACTTTCCTTTAAAAAATTCCTTGTTTTTGTTAACACGTCAGTAATTCATTGTACAATAACCATAATATGACTTCGGAATGTTGGAAGCAGTTCTCCTGGAGGAGCAATAATGGTGGATGGATGGGCTGAGGTAACGATAGTATCATGTGGGGTTCGAACACGTGGATTGGGTAAAATAATACTCACGTAGGCTGGAAGTACGTATATTGTAACTGAAGTATGTGGAAGGGCGCCACAGCCGAACCTGCCTCTCTCTGCCCCTTGACCAGACTGACTGAGGAGTGCCCATGGGCGAGGGGGCGCTTGAAATCCTGCTAGGTCAGCAACAATATGAATACAGCCAGTGATTCACGCAGAGACGGTTGGTAGTGAGTCATCTACTGGTACACTGGTTACTGGTAACTGGTTACTACTACTGAGAGCTCGGCGACGCTAACGTATGTCGTCCCGACATACAACTAATACAAACTAGAGATGGCAGGTATACGGCTTGGGCTGATTCTATACAATGTCAAAGTACACAACAATTGAACATTATAACATACATAAGTAGAACATTGGAATGGAAGCTTACGTAACTGAAACTGTAATGCAATACAAGGTATAATATAGAACAACTCATCGAATGATAGTCATTGAATGAAACTTAACGAATGAAACTCAACGTTAATATTACACAATAGAAGTGATAAAAAAATATTTGATCGATCGATCTGTATTCATGTGATCTACGGATTCTGAGGAAGGAATATATACAAAGAAAGAAGTGTTTAACAGAAAGCAGATTCGGTGCACTCAAATCTAGACTGTTAACTCTCAGAATTCGGAGAGAACGTGAACACAAAAAAAAAATTCTTGAATACTGATAAGTTGATACTGTAATTATTCATCTATACAGGTTATTTACATTTAACCCTAACTCTGCTAGGGTGAGATTGACATATGCAGAATGGGTGTCATCTCTGGGAGGATCAAACTCTGTTGCATTGGCTAACTCATGCTGTATTTGAGGCAAATCTGAATTGGAAGTTATAAATGATACTTGAGGATTTCTCAATACCTGTCGTGTACGTAGGGAATAACGACATTCAGGTTGATCGTCTGACTGAGTATCAGAGGAAGAGAGTACAGGATCAGGAGGATTGTCAGAGTCTGTCACATTAGTTTGGGTTGGAACATCATTATCATCACATACTAACTTCATATAATCTAAATGCGATTCTTTATACTGACCAGTACTAATCTCTCTAACCTTATACTTATTACCAGTGATATGTTCAACTACTCGATAAGGACCAACAAACTTTTGATCAAGCTTTGGCATTGCAGACGTTTTGTTAAAGTTAATCAGCATAACTCTCGAACCTACTTTGATTTTGGATGGCTTTGCTCGAGTGTTTGCGACTCTTGTAAATTCTGCTGTTGATTTATGAAGTGTTTCACGGATTCTTCTAAAAACACTTTGAGCTAAGCTGGTACGAGTTGCTATGAAATCATCAGGGTTGTAATTTGGTTTCGGATTAGAATATAACAACTCATAAGGCAAACGTTTATCTACACCGTACAATGCATAATGTGGAGTGTCACCTATAGAAACATTGTAAGCAGAATTTATAGCACACTGCACATCAGGTATAACTTCATCCCAAGTTTCACTGTTGGGATTGATAGTGGCTCTCAAGACATCAAGTACTTTCTTATTGGTTCGTTCCGCTAACCCATTGCTGGCAGGATGATGAGGAACAATGGTGGATTTAGAGATCTTTTACAAGGTACACAAATTTTCAAGAATCTCATTACAGAATTCACCTCCATTATCTGTTACTAGGGACTTAGGGGTGGTATGCCTGCAGATAATGCGTTCTTTAAACGCTTTAGCTACTGTCTCGGCAGTCTTATCTGCAATAGGAACTAACTCACAATATCTGGTGAAATGGTCTACCATAACACACAGATGTTTGTTGCCTTGGAGGGAACATTGGAAATTAGTTAACAAATCTAGCGCAACTCTTTCCCACGGTTCGCTAGTAGTTGGATACACTTGGATTGGATTAGGGCCATTAGCATTTCCTTTATGTTGCATGCAGACACTACATTTCTTAACATACTCAGAAATATCAGTTGCCATACGAGGCCAAAAGTATTTCAATCTGGCTTGTTTTACTGAACGATCCATACCAGGGTGTGCAACACCTGGTGCATCATGAACTAGCCGTAAGGCTACATTCACTAGTGACTGTGGAATTACTAACTGGTATACTCTTCTGCTAGGAGTACCCAACTCGGCTGTTCGATACAGTAATTCTTGGTTCATGACAAAGGTACACTGGTTACTGGTAACTGGTTACTACTACTGAGAATAGCTTTAAGGGAAGAATCTCTCTCCTGACGCGGATGTTAATGACAAGACGACTAGCTCGGTGGCTAAGCAACCGCCGGTGTACCGGTGCTAGTCATTCACCTACTTAAAAAAAAAAACAGATAACAGAAGATTGGAAGATACTTGGCGTTCAACCGGTGTCCGCAAGAGGTGCCTCCGGTGGGTTGTGTTGAGGTGGGCGGGAGCTATCGTTGCATACGCGTCTGCTTGCCAGCTGCATACACACCCTGCACCTGCTACCATAACACGCTAATCTAACAGACTCTTTCTTCAAACTTACATGCTACATCTCACTCTTATGTGGACATGGTGAAATAACTAACATAATCAAGGGTTATTTTAGATAATTATTGGGATATAAGATGACCTTAGATCATTTTTTACACTTGAAGCCAATGCTACATAATAATTTTTATAAAATTTTCATATCTATGATTAGGGCCAGAAACAAATGTAACCTACGATATGTGTCTTAAAAGATTAACCCCAACACCACCATCACTCCACCACCTGGGTAATACAAGACTAACTCCTACGCTACACTTCAACCACAACTTGGTTAATAAAAGGAGAACCAAACACATGCTATGAGACTCTCATGACAGTGGTAAATGCGTGTGAACATACAGTGAAGACAATCGAGTACAGTTAGACTATGAATATGAAATTGGGTATACAATACCGACAGGTTGATAAGACACATGTACAACAGTTAAGTATCTTTATTCCGATACGTTTTGCCTACACAGTAGGCGAGTACAAAAGAGTAAACAGAAGAGACTTGAAGACTATGTAACCAGTCCATCACCCTTAAGACGTAGTTTTGAGGTGGTCAGTTCCTCAACTTTGAAAAGAGATTTGCTCCACGAGGACTATGCGCTGAATGATCCCCACGGGTTTAACATTTCACGTTGTCAAAACGAAGGAATACTGACAAAAGTTTTACACACAGTCCTCTTCACACTACCATACTTTTTGCATCGAAATTATTAAATATCCACATTATTTTTTTAATAATTATAACCATATCAAATCTATATAAAATGCCAAAAGGCATAATTACTACATTGAAGGTAAAGCTCTAAACCCGTACTCATCATACAATACCTAGGGAAATGGGAGGTAAAAAAAGTGATCCAGAGGAAGAGAGGGTAGCTCCACTTCACTGGATAAAGAGCCATTCACAGACATCAATGTAGCCTCTTTCCTCTTGAAGGGTGGTAGGTGCATGGCCCCTGGCCCCCCAGACACTCCACCATCCCACCTCGTCAACAAGTAACAATTAAAGCAGAGGAGTGTCCGAGCGGGTAGGTTTAGCACCACCTTCGTGTCTCCAACAAGGACGACCACCTAGCTATACTCTTAACTCATCTAACGTAGATTCCTCCACTTGTTTTCTTTATAGCGTCGAGGATTGGTACAAAAATCTCCAGTGAATTATGTGACGCCAGTTTACAATTTCTTTTTTTTTTTACTCTTTGAGCGCAGCTTGAAGGCCAGAGTCCCTGATCACTGCCTTGGTTGTCAGGCAATTACTGCTTAATTAAAGTTCCAGGCCCACAGATATCACAGTCCAGTTCAAGTTTTGGGCCTCAGAGTCTGACACTTCTAATTGTGCTTAGATCATCCCAGTTCTTCATTGCGTTTATATTTCCTACTGTTTTCTCACTCCAGTAGGTGTTTGAGGTGCATATCATGTATATTAAAAAGATTTTTCTATTAATAGCACTTGGATTCCAGCGTAAGAATTCCTTCTCCACGGATCCATCCCCACCCTTCTCATCTCCAAGGATCCATGAGAACGGTGTAAAGTTAGGAGTAGTTTGAGATAATCAGTCCCTCATCCTGGAATCGATGTGTTCAGTCCATCAATCTTGAAAAAAGTATCCTTTCTTCAAGATTGATAGACTGAACACGTCATCATTACTGCGTACACTTAGGCACTGTTGTCTTGGCTTCAGATTTCTGCTAACCATGACTCCCAAGTCTTTTTCACATTCTGTGTGATCAAGCTCTACATCGCCTGGAACGGCATTTGCCACTTTTCAGACCGAGACATTAATTTGGAGTTCACTGGCATCTTCCTCAAAATTAATCATTATGCCTATTGTTGTATCATCAGCAAATTTACTCATGTCACTTGCAATTACCGACAATATGTCAGGTAAAAGGTCAAGTGCAACTAATGTGACATTTTACTGTGGCAACGTTGCACTTGTGTCCTTTTTACCTAATACCTGCAAATTCATCAAGGTCATTAATGTAAATTATGAACAACAATGGACCTAAAACTGATCGGAACGCCATTAGTGACCGGTCCCCATTCAGACTTGACCCCATGAATGGAAACTCTCTGCTGTCTATTGCCTCAATCCATGTTAGAACTTTACCCCCTATACCATGAGCTACCACTTTTCTTAAAAGTATTTTGTGAGGTACTCTATCGAAGGCTTAACTGAAATCCAAATAAACATCATATTCTTTATCGTTATCTACTGTTTCAAATGCTTTATTGGAGAACATCGGTAAGTTGAAAAAAAAAAATATCACGGAAGGAGCTTGAACCCGCGGTCAGAGAGTTTAGATCGTGGTATGGTTTGTTTGCAATCGTGTCATTACGATTTCGTGAGTCAGTAAGTTTGTCAGGCACGAACGACCTCGAATCCACGCTGAGACTCCTTAATACATTCTAATGCTGGATATACATCAGTTCATTTCAGAAACAAATTACGCAGATGGTAGGAACTGGAATTAGACTGAGCAACCAAGCGTGACACAACCTGGCAAAACAAGTGTGCTGGCAAGCTGTGATGACCCGTGACCCGCTCTTGTGTGTGCTGATTAAGGTGATAATCTCGACGTTGCAGAACCAATAGACAGCTGAGCTGTGACGGTTACGAAGTGAACAACAGAACCAGGTCTAAGACAAAGTCCATACGGATAATGATGGAATGAAAGTAAAGAACTACAAACCAGTGGAAAAGCAGGTACTAAGTAATTTTTTAACGCTCAAACAACTCGGTAAAGTCCATTAATAAAAAAAAATTCTCTATAGATGACAAAAAAGATAAAAATCCAAACACAGAACTGTTGTGAAACGAAAATAAGCAGCCCCCCCCCCCCAAAAAAAAAAAAAAAAAAAGATAGAGACCTGAGGAAATGAGGGGAGGTAGTTTTGTAAATAAATGAAATGATAAGACGAAGATGACACTGAATATGGATGTTGTGATTTAAAACGATCGATAAAGGTTTAGTGAGAAATTATGTTAGCTAATGGATGCGGATGAATGCAGGGTAAAAACTACAAAAAAAGGGTGTTGAAACGGCGGAAAAAAAATGGGAGTGGAGAAATCTTTCCCCAAAGCAATAGATCGACAATAATAGCATAAGATTAAAAGTAAAAATAAATCCAACTTGTACAGCGTGTATGGGTGTGGATAACACAAAGAAACCACGAGATGTCCCCTGTGTTGACAGCAACCCGTTTATATAAGGTTATTATTGGTTAATTAATCGCAAACACTGGTTAACCAAACGTATATTAACTTAGCATAACCTAACCTAAGCTATAATGTCAATCATATGATGTCTGTAGAGGTATAGATCATATAGAAACAAACGAAATGTAATGGATGAACACGCGTCCCTATTATGTGGAGAACAGGTTGTCTAACACCATGGAGAGCAACAACCAATATTTTTACGTTTCAGTTAGCGCCACTATCCAATCACCCGCCACACTTATTATAACTTAACTACAACCATTACTCACCTCTATTAATGAGAGAGACACAAAGTCCAAAAGTAGCAACAAAAAAAGCAGCCAGTCTTTATTAAAAAACGACGTGGTCCGTCATTTTTATATAAAAAAAAAAAGTTTGCTCTCTGTTTACGAGTCTTTGAACCTCCATAAATGTTAACCACCATCAACCACTACCAGCATCACCATCCTGGGACGCCAGACACAACACGCCTTACAAGGAATACAAACCTGACGACGTAAACTAAAACACTCCCGACTGAATATTCATGATCACAATATTGACATACCTGATGCCAAATACAGGAACCAGCAATGTCACTGACGGAATACATGCACGCACGCGCGGGCGCGCACACAAACACACACACACACACATATACATACATACATACACACACACACACACACACACACACACACACACTCTGTATACCATCTACGTCAGGCCCATACTGGAGTATGCAGCACCAGTTTGGAATCCACACCTAGTCAAGCACGTCAAGAAATTAGAGAAAGTGCAAAGGTTTGCAACAAGACTAGTTCCAGAGCTACGGGGATTGTCCTATGAAGAAAGGGTGAGGGAAATCGGCCTGACGACACTGGAGGACAGGAGGGTCAGGGGAGACATGATAACGACATATAAAATACTGCGCGGAATAGACGAGGTGGACAAAGACGGGATGTTCCAGAGATGGGACACAGACACAAGAGGTCACAATTGGAAGTTGAAGACTCAGATGAATCAAAGGGATGTTAGGAAGTATTTCTTCAGTCATAGAGTAGTCAGGCCATGGAATAGCCTAGAAAGTGATGTAGTGGAGGCAGGAACCATACATAGTTTTAAGGCGAGGTATGATAGAGCTCATGGGGCAGGGAGAGAGAGGACCTAGTAGCAATCAGCGAAGAGGCGGGGCCAGGAGCTGTGAATCGACCCCTGCAACCACATATAGGTGAGTACAAATAGGTGAGTACACACACACACACACACACACACACACACACACACACACGTGTCCTATGAAGAAAGGTTAAGGGAAATCGATCTGACGACATTGGAGGACAGGAGGGTCAGGGGAGACATGATAACGACATACAAAATACTACGTGGAATAGACAAGGTGGACAGAGACAGGATGTTCCAGAGATGAGACACAGAAACATGGGGTCACAATTGGAGGCTGAAGACTCGGATGAGTCAAAGGGATGTTAGGAAGTATTTCTTCAGCCACAGAGTTGTTAGGAAGTGGAATAGTATGGCAAGTGGAGTCAGGAACTATACATAGTTTTAAGACGAGGTATGATTAAGCTCATGGAGCAGGGAGAGGGAGGACCCAGTAGCGGTCAGTGAAGAGGCGGGGCCAGGAGCCGAGTCTCGACCCCTGCAACCACAATTAGGTGAGTACACACACAGCTGATGTACGTAACAGCTCTTGTAAATAAAAGGTAGGAACCCATTTAAAACCTTTGTGTAAAAAAAAAAAAAAATAAATAAAAGTGTTTTTCCTTCGACTGTTGTATCAATGAATTCACATTCCGATAGCAGCAGCAGCATCAACAACTACAACAGAATAAGAAGAAGAAGCAAGAGCAGCAAGCAGCCACACACACACACACACACACACACACACACACACACACACACACACACACACGTGTCTCACGTTCCACATCCACTCTCGCATTATCCACACAGGTTGTGCACTTATCATCTGCAATGTGTGTGGCCACACTACGTTCAACGAGGGAGAAACAATTCTATTACTGATGAACAATAAAACAAGAAACCACAAATAAGAGATTGGCTCATGAAAAATGAATTAAATTCTGGCATTGTATCCACAACCAGGCCGCGGGGGCTTTCACCCTCGGAACACCTGTGGCCACTATTAGGCACAACTGTAAATCAGCTCGTTAATGCAAATATCTAATCAACCAATCATGTGCTAGCACCTAAATACATGAATATAAGAATGAGAAAGAAATGTGATATAAGTGAATTTGACAGTGGAAATGATTGTTGGTGCTAGACGGGGAGGTCTCAGGATTTCAGAAATGGCTTTCCTGGGATTTCCAAGCACAAGTCTTTTAGAGTTTATAGTGATTGGTGGGAAAGCACAAAATAATCCAGTGAACACTAGTTCTGTGCTGCGAAAACGCCTTGTTAATGAGAGAGAGGTCAAGGAGAATGGCCGAACAAACTGACAGGAAGGCGACAGTATCTTAAATAAAACACGCTGCAAAAGTGGTATGCAGAAAAACATTTCTACGCACAACATTTCAACCCCTGAAGTGGATAAGCTACAGCAGAAGACCACACCGGGTTTCACTCCTATCAGCTGAGAACATGATACTGAAGCTACAGTAGGCACAGGCTCACTAAAGTTGGACAGTTAAAGATTGGAAAAACGTCGCCTGGTCTGACGAATCACGATTTCTGCTGCGACATGTAGATGGTAGGGGACAGAATTTGGCGTAAACCTTTGGGATGTGGCAGAACAAGAGATGTGCAAAATGAAAGTGCAGCCGACAAATCTGCAGCAACTGAGTGATGCTGTCATCATGGACCAGAAACTCTAAGGAATGTTTGTTGAATCCATGCCAAGCAAAATTCAGGCTGTTCTGTGAGCATAGGGAGATCCTACACAGTACTAATAAAGTGGCCACTGTATGTGTATAACAAATAAATAATTATATATAGTGCTGAATAGGTAAAACTTGTGATTTTGTCTTAAATAGCAACGCTCTTGTCGAATAAGGCAAGCGAAAATTTGTGTATGTAATAATTTCGCAAAAAAATCGTTCTGAACCTAGCGAAAAAAAAATATTTCATTGTGTTTGTTTATTATTAATTTATTGTAAACTTATCTAAAATATACGTAGTTGGATTAGGCTAAATTGAATTGCGTTTTTTATAATAAGGTTAGGTGAGTTTTCTAAGGTTATCTAAAATATACGTACTTGGGTTAGGCTAAATTGAATTGAGCTTTTTATAATAAGGTTAGGTGAGTTTTCTAAGGTTCTTTTGACACAAAATTATTAGTTTTTATATTAACATAATTGAAAAAATATGTTTAAACGTACAAGAATTTTTTTTTTAGAAAGGACTTAAACGAGTTCTTGCTAACTGACCAGTTTTACTGGTCAGTTAGCAATTTACACCAAAGGTGTAAATTGTGTTTTATAGGCCTACACTGTGTGAGTACCGGCCAAGATTATCGTATATACAAACCTCGAAAAACTCTCATAAAAACCATCTTCCTCCAGCGCCATGCGTCCAGTTAACTTAGAAATAATTACGTGTCGATGCATGGAATAATTTGAGGCATATGTTATGGAAAAACAATGCGAGGTTAATGTTAACCAGGGAGTGACTAGTCAGTGTCGCCTTCCTCACGCCACGGGGGAGAGGGAAGACGCGCTGTGTGTAGGTGGTGAGGGAACACACTGGGGTTCAGCAGTGCCCATACCCACATCTTTCATTATGTACATGGGAAACAAATAATGTTGTGTATTATTATATATACATAATTAGAAAAGCACGTATGTACCAGATTCGGCCTAAGGACAAATTTCCTTTCTGACAACCTGATCAACCAGACTGTTGCTGCCAGCGTCCCGCAAGTGCAATACCACTGAAAATAGTGATACCAGATACGAGAGATTTAAAGTTCGAATATCAAGGCTGGAGGAGATTGGAAATCCTCGTAAACACAATTTATGTTGGGACATGTGTCCTTGCCAATGATGCATGGTTAGCACATACGTACTAGAAATTGCCGAGGTGACAACACTTGTATGTTGTATTAGATGAGTTGTGCAGTTTTTTTAGGATCAAAACTAATATATTTTCATACAAACAACAAATGCCAAGGTACATAACTAAAAAAAAATAGAAAGCTGTATACTTGCATAATGCGTTAAGATAAATTTTGCTCATGACTCGTGTGTGAAGAGAGGTGCGGAACTTGAGTTACACAGCAAAGCAAGCAAAGCAAATATGAAACAAGCTCTTGTTCTGATACCGTTATTATTCCATGAATGACACAATTGTGAAGGCATAAAATCAAGGGAAAAGCGGACACCCATGTGAGGTGTCAGCCACTGTGCTTAAAAAAGTCAAACTGAAAGATCATCCTGTAAGCAGTCAGTCAAAGAGAGAGGAAGAAAACTGAGAAGAAAGATCTGACCTGAAGGATCAAGGCCAAAACAATAAGTAGACACCCTGATACTTGCCTCACTGAACCTTACAACCTTCCACCTTCTGTTGTACTGCTCAACAATGACTTGCACGAGTGTGTGCGCGCGCGCAAACACAAATGCTCAATTTACTAGATAGTAGTTGTATATCAAGTTATATTTACTGATATCATGTCCACAGTAATCCATCAACTGGTGAAGTGATAGTGGACAAATATTTAACTAATATCAAAGGTAATGTAACTCACCAACTGGTAGTTAGACAAAGGGAAATTAACTCCAGTAAGAAGTTCAAAACAAACCACCAGATGATAATCGAGAAAAGATTACTCTCCAGTATTATCAAGTTAGGCAGAGAATTGTTTTCCATAATCCACTAGTTGGTAGTTGGGTCGATTGTTACTGCCCAGTATGAGGACTAATACAATCAACAGCTGTAAATATGGCAAAACTTTACTCCCTAGTAAGTATCTCGACATAATCCATCAAATGTTAGTTGAGGCAAGAGATTATTTTCCAGTATGAAGTTCTTTGCATTGCTCCTCGTTTTCTCTTTCACTGCTTTTCAACACTTCTGTTTATCTGTAAATCGCTTTCTTATCCTTATCGGAGGATAGCAACAACAGGTTACTATCCTCCGATAATTTCTAGTTCCCTCATCTTCGTACCTTTATTCACCTTCTCCTATGCAACTTTGCAAAAGGTGGCTTCTCTGTACACCAGCTTTACCTTATTAATTATTACAGCGTCTCGTGGGTGGGAGGCAATCAAGTATTGTTTAATGGGAGAGAAATTTTAATTCTTTAGATCAAGAGACCTTCAAGAGTTTTTTTCTTATTTCTTATACGCGTGATGGCCGTGTTTTACCTTTACTTGCAAAAATCAACCCATAATTGGACATTTATATTTTCCCCATTATACATCCAGCTTTTTCCTCACTAAAGCTTTAATATTTCTTTGTAAATATGAGTGAGAATGTTCCACTGAATTAATTTCCAATTTTATCTGGCTCGAACGATGATTGATGATGATGATAATAATAATAATCTTAAACATTCTCTTATCGTTAACTTGTTGAGGTATTTAATGTTCAGCTTTTATAGAAGTTAATTAATAGTACTGTAATGTCATTTTTAGCTCAGCTTTCACAGTCACTGCTCTTGGTTAGCAAATTTAATGTCGAATATAAGTGTTTTACCTAAATATTTGTTACCCATATTAACACAGCATGTTCTCTTTCGTTTCTTTAAATCCGCGGAAAAATATCTATAGTTATCTGCAGTCGATTAGATTCCCCGTTACCTCTAGTCGATTCCGAGGGTCCCCACTCCCACAAACCAGTCTCAGACCAGGCCTTATGGCTGATAGTCTAATCATTAAGGCTGTTGGAGCTTACCGCACTCAGCACAATTCACAATGTTTGCAAACACCAGCGCTGTTTTTTTTTTCTTGTATCTTGTTTTTAACTCTTACAGCTCGTTAACTTCTTGCAGATGGTTGAAGCTCTGGCACTCTCCTCCAAAACACTTTTCCAAAAAGACTACTTTTCTTCTTCTATTCCCATTTCAAAACTCTCAAGCAAGACTTGATCTGGGACCGGACCTCTGAAGCGATAACCTTCGGAACCATGTACAGGTAACCTTTTTGGGCACAATAACACTGATATACAACTTGTCAGACACGGCAACATCATGAAATCTTGCTAACTCCTGGCCCAACTCTTGGGCATGACCTACTCCCACTGGGGATTCCCCCCTACCAGCGACAATGACTGCGTCTGTTCACGTCCTAACTCCAGTATATAAGCACCAATCTTCCTATCTGTGCTTTACGAACTTATAACCCTAATTTTTAAAAGGGTGG
>NC_091345.1:11318842-11333842 GCF_038502225.1 Cherax quadricarinatus | reverse complement strand
CATAAACGAAAAAAATGGAGCAAGACAAAATACAGAGGGACAAAAGAGGAAAAATTATAAGAGGAAAAAAAATGGCAGCATGGAGGTCACTGTACAATAATGATCAGTAAAAACAGGAAAATAGTAGGAAGGGAAGAAATATGAGAAACAAAGGCTGAGAAAAAATATAGATAAAAGAAACTGAAGAGACATAAGCATACTCCACAGCGTAGCGACAACTCTGCTGGTCGTCACTACTCTCATCACTGCTACACAGGATGTTCCTCACAAGCAGGATGTTGATGCTTAGGCCAGTGGTATGTGCTCTAAACCCACCATACATGGCTGGTAAATGTCTACCACAACCAGGTTCTGATGACTACGTGGGTCAACTAGCTACAAACACAGTAGTCAAACAGCATTTCCCCATCAATATATAAGAAGGCTAATTTGAAATTTGCAGTGTAGTATAGGAGTCTCTCATTACAGTATTATTGTGGTCCTCGGGTGATAGTTTTTCCTTTACCCAAGAATTAATTTGTCTTTTTTTTTTAATATTTATTGCCTCGTCTATAGTCTGCATGAAGTAGTGGTCTTTCTAGCTTTCATCCTTGTCAGGTGACTTGTTAACATTTAATTCCATCATGCAATTATCACAACTTGCTCAACCTATCTACACCTTCTTTTAGGAAATTTGCGGCTGTTTTATTTTCTTTGCATACAATATTTTGCATCATCCCCATTGTTTTGCATGTTTCTCTTTCATAACAGTTTGTATTCTTAAGTTTATTTCAGCTATATTTTGTATAATTTTTATTAACCCTTAAGAACTTCAAACATTTTTTTTGGAAATATACGTAATGCAATCACAATCTACCCACCATGTGGACATGCCTGTGTCTATATCTATGTACTATAGTTACACGTTAAGTGTACCTGAACATGTCTTTGTGGATACACAGTTACACGTGCATACGTACCCCAAGTGTACTAATCCCATTCACCAACTCGTGTATACCTTAAACCAAAAGGCAGACACACCGCAGAGAGGTAAAACAGAAACGAACAGACGGGAAGGGTCGAATTATTTCATAGATTTTAAAAACAGCAGATTTCTTTGATTATTCACTGCTTTCAACATAAAGTTGCTAATATCATTATCAATATACTGTTATTATTACTACTTTGCTTCAATATTACCTAAATTATCATTACAATGCAATCCGAAGCTTATTGGTCACTTCATAACTCCCGCAGTCTCCTGCAGAAGGCTGCAGGAATTATATCCACAAGAGGTTGCAAAAGTTGAGTATCCGGGATCGGGTAAACAAGAAAGAACAACTCTGCTTTCCCTTCAAAACTAATAAAAAGGGAGGGAATGCTGTAAATAAACTACTATTCCTTAGATCAAGAGTCCTTCACCAGAAGAATTTCTCCCTCCAGTCTTGAAAAAGAAAGGAAAGTAGAAGGGATAATGTTGCGAGGGAAGGCAAGGATAAACTAGAGGAAAGGATCAAAGGTAAAATAACTAAAAGGAAAAATGATGGGAAGGTAAAAAAAAATAGGAGAATGGCAGTAGTAGAAAAAAGAGGAAGAGGTTGAAGGGACAATAAAGGAAACTGGGAAGCCTGGTGATCGGAGAAAAGAATGTATGGAAGGGATACAGCTTTATTATATTTCAAGGGAAGCGCTAAACCACTAAAGATTATAAAGCATTCGGGAGTGGTAAGTAATTAGGTTTGAGCTGGGAAATCCAATTCCTTGGATGAAGAGTCCTTGATCAATATCAAGGCCCCCCTAGAAGGTATGCAGGTTAAGGACAGGGGCGTGGCATGAAGATGTTATCATTGCGGTGGTCAACATCCCTGCTATAGACCATATCTGGACTAAAATTGTTAGTCATCAACAGTTAAAAGCCGTTGGTCTTGGTAACATGGTGAAGGATGTACACTCGCCTCCATGCTTCACTGGCGGCGATGACGGTGGCACACAAGCTGCTTCCATGGCATATTCTGTGCAGCATTAACGACTGCAGAGCTTGCAGAGGTCAGACGTGCACCAGCAAGATGGCACAGTTAGTAGCAGAGGAGAAGCGATGGCGGCAGGGATGACCATACAACCAGAGCGGCTGTAACCAAGACACCAAGGCGTGGCGGCCGGTTCTTGTAAAGCTATTATACTTACATTAATGTGCTAAAAATATTGCTGCTTTCTTCTGAATGTGTGTTGCTAGTATGCAACAAGCTTGATGCATAGCGGATTACCCATTCAAGGCTAGCATATATGAAAAGTGCCGACACCACGACAGAGTCCTGCAGCGTCAGGCCAACATTCTAATATGCTCCACTAGTACTGTTCTAAGGAGTACAGTTCGAGGGACTTCAAGAACTTCCAGTAATTTAGGTAGCTGACTGAGGTCATACGAGCTGTGAAGGCCCTCTGTATATTTTCCCGTTCTGCAATTTCGCCTGCCTCGAAGGGAAGGTCACTAGTACACAGTATTATTCCAACCTAGAAAGAACGAGTGACCTGAAGAGTATCAGCATTGGTTTGGTATCTCTTTGTACTGAAAGTTCAAGTTATCCAAATTACCATTTTCCTTGCACTGACAATAATGATTGTGTGGAGGGGGGGAGGGTTTAGAGTCCTCTGTGGTATGTGTGTGTGTGGGGTAGGGTAAGATAGATTTTGTTCGGATTTTTAACCCCGGAGGGTTAGCCACCCAGGATAACCCAAGAAAGGCAGTGCGTCATCGAGGGACTGTGTCTTATTTCCATTGGGGTCCTCAATCCTTATCCTCATATCAGACATAAACAGAGATATACACCACAGCACCGTATCATCCTTTGCGGATGATACTAGGATCTGCATGAGGCTGTCATCTGCTGAGGACGCGGGTAATCTCCAAAAAGATATAAACAAAGTTTTCCAATGGGCAACGGTAAACAATATGATGTTCAATGAGGACAAATTCCAACTACTCCGTTATGGAAAACTGGAGGAGATAATAACTAGAACAGAGTATACTACTGACTCCGGCCATACAATAGAGCGGAAAACTAATGTAAGGGACCTGGGAGTAGTAATGTCTGAGGATCTCACTTTCAAGGATCACAACAGTGCCACGATCGCACGTGCAAAGAAAATGATAGGATGGATAATGAGAACTTTCAAAACGAGAGATGCCAAGCCCATGATGATCCTTTTCAAATAACTTGTTCTCTCTAGGCTGGAATACTGCTGTACATTAACATCTCCATTCAAAGTAGGTGAAATCGCTGATCTAGAGAGTGTACAGAGATCCTTTACTGCACGTATAAGTTCTGTCAAGCACCTTAACTACTGGGAACGCTTGGAAGCACTTGACTTGTACTCGTTGGAACGCAGGAGGGAGAGATATATCATAATCTACACTTGGAAAATCTTGGAAGGAATGGTCCCAAATCTGCAAACAGAAATCACTCCCTACGAAAGTAAAAGACTGGGCAGGCGATGCAAAATGCCCCCAATAAAAAGTAGGGGCGCCATTGGTACACTAAGGGAAAACACCATAAGTGTCCGGGGCCCAAAACTGTTTAACAGCCTCCCATCAAGCATTAGGGGAATTGCCAATAAACCCCTGGCTGCCTTCAAGAGAGAGCTGGACAGATACCTAAAGTCAGTGCCGGATCAGCCGGGCTGTGGCTCGTACGTTGGACTGCGTGCGGCCAGCAGTAACAGCCTAGTTGATCAGGCCCTGATCCATCGGGAGGCCTGGTCATGGACCGGGCCGCGGGGGCGTTGATCCCCGGAATAACCTCCAGGTAACCTCCAGGTAACCCCCAGGATGCGACCCACACCAGTCGACTGACACCCACGTACCTACTTGCTAGGTGAACAGGACAACAGGTGTAATGAAACGCGTCCAGTGTTTTCACCCCTGCCTGGAATCGAACCCGAACCCTCAGCGTGTGAACCGAGAGCTTTGCCAGCCAGGCCACGGGGCGCTACTGTACTCTCTGGTGTGTGTGTGTGTGTGTGGGGGGGGGGGCAGGTAGTACTCTGTGTGTGTGTGTGTGTGGGTGTGTGTGTGTGTGTGTGTGTGTGTGTGTGTGTGTGTGTGTGTGTGTGTGTGTGTGTGTGTGTGTGTGTGTGTGTGCGCGCGCGCGCGCGCGTGGTAGAGTACTCTTTGGTTTGTGTGGTAGAGTATTCTGTGGTGTGAGTAGTAAAGAAACAGCAGCCACTGCCAATTACCACAACAACAAACCTGACACCGCCCACGTCCGCACCCACAGCCCCGGGATTGGTGGATTCTTTTTCATTATAATCATTTAATTTACGGCATTGTGAAGATACCTTTTACCACTTGAAGCCTCCTTGCAGGCCTGGAGTCTTTCACAGTTTGCATAGCAATTTTAACCAGGGTTTGATGCAGTCTACGAACATCCAAACATCTATGGCTGGTAGATGCACTCGGGACCTCTCGATTGTTAAGAGAAATAACGGTGGCAAGGAAGATTGGTATTGAGAGAATAGCTAGATAACTCTTAGATCAGTGATAAAGCCTTAGGATCACAAATGAAAAAAGTTAGATTCAATCTCCGGCAGGTCGAGAAGTTTGGTAGTCTCTCTACACCTGATGCCCTTGTTCATCTAGCAGTAATAGGTGCCCGAGTGTTAGCAGACATTAGGGTGGCATCCTGTGGGAAAAGGGGGTAGCAGTAAACCAAATAGGGGCAATGCTTTAAAATGAGCTGAGGGTGGATAAAAATGGACGGGGGTAAAAAGAAAAGACAACTCGCATATTACTCTATATTCAAAATTAAGAGATTCTCGCAAATCTCGTATGTAGTAATAACATTCACGATATTTAATTATAAGAATTAGGAAAAAATAAATAATAAGGAAAGTACAATTTTTCAAGGAATGGGCGTACCTCAAACTCGCGTTCTATGTTAGTCCGTCCTACCCGTGATCAGATTCTAGGATAGTTCTACCCTCTCAGCGCGGCCTGAGATCAAGCATTCTTGTTGACTGCCTAGTCAACCAGGCTATTCATATTACATTGTGGTATATAATACTGCCAAGTTCATGAATAAGATACATGTGCAACACCAGGATATTTTTAATAACGAGACGCTTCGCATGCGCAGTATGTGAAACATCCAATGTGAGTCTCCGCCATCATGCCTACCATTTAAATACATCAAGGAGGCTAAGGGACTGAACACGTTTTCCTCTCTCCTGTACAATAGTCACCTCTGAATAAAATTGAAAAAGTTTGTTGCTGCCACTACGAAACATCTGGTCAATAGAGATACCCAGGTGTAGCACGTGTGTTATGTTCAGGCTGTTGGTGCTAGCGACCAGCGCTAACCAACCATTGGAGCGTGCTGGCTACAATAATTATCTGAACCTTATTTCAGGCAATGCCAGAGGCACACCTAATTGCTACGTCAACTGCAAGTTTTTACAAATGGTCTCTCACTACAATTCGCTTGATCAGATAAAGCTCTCGGCCCCCTTTAAGCCATGTCAATGCATCTGAAAAATCATAATGAACTATCATTACGATTTTTTTAAGAACTTGGCATATTTAAAACTGAAGGGAATCGGATGAGGCTAAGCTACAATGTTCACGACAGCAGTTAAATAAGATAGTGATTATTTATTGCCACTAGTAGTGATCAACTCCCCGATGATTGTAAGGTATCTTCGAAGCGGTACCTTTCAGAGACTGCCGGATTTCCTCGATTCTCCCTTTTTCCAACTTTTCGTTCATAACTCGAGAACGCCTGCTTCATCCAACTTCAAATTTTCACCACTTATGTACAGTAACGAGAACCAAAATCCTTGGAACAATTGGCATGTTCACGTACCCTATGACCAAGATTATTGGACCCATGCCCAACATCTTGGAATGGCTCAGTTAACTTTCAGAACCCGCAGTAACGTGGCTTCAAACGTTCAAAAAAGATGCCTAAAAATTCGGCGACGGCAGTGTGTGAAATTTAAACGTGTAGGAGCTGCTTTGACCATTTTGTGTGTAAAATACAAGTATGATAAATCTTTACTCTCGTTCAATCACGTTAAATAATTTTCACATCTAAACGACTTCAGAACAGCTGATGCGCCTTAGATTCAGGATAGTACCTACCAAGTTTCGTTTGCGTGCAGGCAGATTTGATGTAGAATTCAGTAAAAAACAACAACTTGGAATTGTTGGAATCCTTGCCATAACTGGAGAGTGACTCGTCTGACTGGGTTCAAATTTTCACCCTGGCTTGGTTTCCTGAACGTAAGGCTCACACTGCCAGTGGGTGGCATAAGTCTCAATTTACCAATTTTATTGAATATTCATTTTTTATGCAATAACTAAAGAATGATTCTTCCAATTGACCTTTAAATATTACTGACTTTGAATTCTGTATGGATGATGATACCCCATAACCTTACCGTGAGTGAAAATGTGAAATTACACTGAAACAGTTCAACTTGGAATCACTGGAATAACATCAATTACTGGAGAATGCCTTTTCTGATCGGCTTCAAACGTTTAACATGAGTGGACTTTATTAAAATATAGTTTGTCACTCATTTCGAGCTGTGTAAATTTAAGTTTGCCAATTTTAAAAAGCAAATTGTTTCCCAATGTAATAACTAGAAAATGTGTCTTCTGATCATCTTCAAACCCTAAATGCTGGTGTATCCTAATAGGAATTATTTTTGTACTAATTCTGGGCGGTGGCTGCCAATTTTATGAAACTGGATTTGTTTTTCTTAATTTAATCAAATAGTTTTTCTTACAGCATTGTAGAGAATTTTTAATAGAAAGCAACCGAGAGAACTGGAAAAATTAAAAACCAGCTGTTTCTCATCAACATTTTCACTTTTCTCACGAATTTTCGATTACCTGAGAACACCTTATTCGATCGGCTTCAAACTTTCACCGCTTGTGTATCTTGGGCAAGATTCATGGGGCTTTTTGCATGCGTGGGTGCCCTATGCTACATAGATCATTCCCAAATTGTTTTCGTGCAACAGGTGGAGGCAGGGGGGGGAGGGAGGTTTGTCAGGAAATAGGACAAGTGCTTCCTGACCCGGGTTTTAGTCTTATGACCCGCCGTTGGAGCTTTTGGTCATTTGACCGAGGCCTTCCGCTGGCTTACCGATCCACCCCTTTAAAAATTATGGTCATAGTTATAACCGGCTCCTCAGGTCGGCTTCAAAATTTCAACACCCGTGTATCCTACTTAGGAGGAGGTTGGTACATTTACTGTAGTGCATAGATGACATTCTGCGATTTTTAATCTCGGAATAGTAAAGTATTATTTTACCTTATTGCATTATATTGCCTTGATGCTGGTGAAAGCCTCTTGATCCAAGGAACCGGACTTATCTCCCCCCCCCCAAATACATCGTTACTATTATGCGTTAGGAGGTAACCATACTTGATCTAAGGTAAGGGAGAGTAGTTCCTATTTTTTGGGGATTAAAAGTCCTTCACCGATGCCAAATTCCCTCGTACATGGAAGATACCAGACTAGTAAATTACTCACCATCATAATCACCCCACGAGTTGATCTCATCCATCACTATAGCAACAAAATTAACCTGTATACATAACTGCAACTTCTTATAAGTTTTTCACAAATTTTCACAAATGTATTTATAATTCTCGGTTATAAATACAAAATTATAATTCACAATGTAAAATATTTATCATAAATTTCTCTTTAAATCTGCAGGTCTCGTGTCTGTGAAATGTTCAAGAGAAATTGTTTATTAGAGAGGACTGCATCATTTCACTGAATGTAAAATATTCTACAATATTAACAACAATCTTATATTAAAACTGTTTCCCCACGTTGAATGAACTCTTACAGCAGTCTCCTACCATGCAGCTACAGCAGTCTCCTACCATGCAGCAACAGCAGTCAAAAAAAAAAAAAAAATTATGAACTTCAAGGGTCTTGAATGGGTTGGGAAGTAAAAATAACAAAGTTGTGATATGTGCTGCTAAAAATACACAAAAAATAAAAAAAAGAAACAATGAGAAACAAAAATACTGACCAACAATATGTTGACACAGCTTGGATGTTTTCCTCGGCCTTGGCTGTTCTCTTCACAATCCTAAACTAATCCTGGCTGAGTATGTGGGGGTGATTCCCTGTATAATATATATATATATATATATATATATATATATATATATATATATATATATATATAATATATATATATATATATATATATATATATATATATATATATATATATATATATATATATATATATATATATATATATATATATATATATATATATATATATATATATATATATATTTTTATTATCACACTGGCCGATTCCCACCAGGGCAGGGTGGCCCGAAAAAGAAAAACTTTCACCATCATTCACTCCATCACTGTCTTGCCAGAAGGGTGCTTTACACTACAGTTTTTAAACTGCAACATTAACACCCCTCCTTCAGAGTGCAGGCACTGCACTTCCCATCTCCAGGACTCAAGTCCGGTCTGCCGGTTTCCCTGAACCCCTTCATAAATGTTACTTTGCTCACACTCCAACAGCACGTCAAGTATTAAAAACCATTTGTCTCCATTCACTCCTATCAAACACGCTCACGCATGCCTGCTGGAAGTCCAAGCCCCTCGCACACAAAACCTCCTTTACCCCCTCTCTCCAACCTTTCCTAGGCCGACCCCTACCCCGCCTTCCTTCCACTACAGACTGATACACTCTTGAAGTCATTCTGTTTCGCTCCATTCTCTCTACATGTCCGAACCACCTCAACAACCCTTCCTCAGCCCTCTGGACAACAGTTTTGGTAATCCCGCACCTCCTCCTAACTTCCAAACTACGAATTCTCTGCATTATATTCACACCACACATTGCCCTCAGACATGACATCTCCACTGCCTCCAGCCTTCTCCTCGCTGCAACATTCATCACCCATGCCTCACACCCATATAAGAGCGTTGGTAAAACTATACTCTCATACATTCCCCTCTTTGCCTCCAAGGACAAAGTTCTTTGTCTCCACAGACTCCTAAGTGCACCACTCACTCTTTTCCCCTCATCAATTCTATGATTCACCTCATCTATCATAGACCCATCCGCTGACACGTCCACTCCCAAATATCTGAATACATTCACCTCCTCCATACTCTCTCCCTCCAATCTGATATTCAATCTTTCATCACCTAATCTTTTTGTTATCCTCATAACCTTACTCTTTCCTGTATTCACCTTTAATTTTCTTCTTTTGCACACCCTACCAAATTCATCCACCAATCTCTGCAACTTCTCTTCAGAATCTCCCAAGAGCACAGTGTCATCAGCAAAGAGCAGCTGTGACAACTCCCACTTTGTGTGTGATTCTTTATCTTTTAACTCCACGCCTCTTGCCAAGACCCTCGCATTTACTTCTCTTACAACCCCATCTATAAATATATTAAACAACCACGGTGACATCACACATCCTTGTCTAAGGCCTACTTTTACTGGGAAAAAATTTCCCTCTTTCCTACATACTCTTAACTTGAGCCTCACTATCCTCGTAAAAACTCTTCACTGCTTTCAGTAACCTACCTCCTACACCATACACTTGCAACATCTGCCACATTGCCCCCCTATCCACCCTGTCATACGCCTTTTCCAAATCCATAAATGCCACAAAGACCTCTTTAGCCTTATCTAAATACTGTTCACTTATATTTTTCACTGTAAACACCTGGTCCACACACCCCCTACCTTTCCTAAAGCCTCCTTGTTCATCTGCTATCCTATTCTCAGTCTTACTTTTAATTCTTTCAATAATAACTCTACCATACACTTTACCAGGTATACTCAGCAGACTTATTCCCCTATAATTTTTGCACTCTCTTTTATCCCCTTTGCCTTTATACAAAGGAACTATGCATGCTCTCTGCCAATCCCTAGGTACCTTACCGTCTTCCATACATTTATTAAATAATTGTACCAACCACTCCAAAACTATATCCCCACCTGCTTTTAACATTTCTATCTTTATCCCATCAATCCCGGCTGCCTTACCCCCTTTCATTTTACCTACTGCCTCACGAATTTCCCCCACACTCACAACTGGCTCTTCCTCACTCCTACAAGATGTTATTCCTCCTTGTCCTATACACGAAATCACAGCTTCCCTATCTTCATCAACATTTAACAATTCCTCAAAATATTCCCTCCATCTTCCCAATACCTCTAACTCTCCATTTAATAACTCTCCTCTCCTATTTTTAACTGACAAATCCATTTGTTCTCTAGGCTTTCTTAACTTGTTAATCTCACTCCAAAACTTTTTCTTATTTTCAACAAAATTTGCTGACAACATCTCACCCACTCTCTCATTTGCTCTCTTTTTACATTGCTTCACCACTCTCTTAACCTCTCTCTTTTTCTCCATATACTCTTCCCTCCTTGCATCACTTCTACTTTGTAAAAACTTCTCATATGCTAACTTTTTCTCCCTTACTACTCTCTTTACATCACCATTCCACCAATCGCTCCTCTTCCCTCCTGCACCCACTTTCCTGTAACCACAAACTTCTGCTGAACACACTAACACTACATTTTTAAACCTACCCCATACCTCTTCGACCCCATTGCCTATACTCTCATTAGCCCATCTATCCTCCAATAGCTGTTTATATCTTACCCTAACTGCCTCCTCTTTTAGTTTATAAACCTTCACCTCTCTCTTCCCTGATGCTTCTATTCTCCTTGTATCCCATCTACCTTTTACTCTCAGTGTAGCTACAACTAGAAAGTGATCTGATATATCTGTGGCCCCTATATAAACATGTACATCCTGAAGTCTACTCAACAGTCTTTTATCTACCAATACATAATCCAACAAACTACTGTCATTTCGCCCTACATCATATCTTGTATACTTATTTATCCTCTTTTTCTTAAAATATGTATTACCTATAACTAAACCCCTTTCTATACAAAGTTCAATCAATGGGCTCCCATTATCATTTACACCTGGCACCCCAAACTTACCTACCACACCCTCTCTAAAAGTTTCTCCTACTTTAGCATTCATGTCCCCTAACACAATCACTCTCTCACTTGGTTCAAAGGCTCCTATACATTCACTTAACATCTCCCAAAATCTCTCTCTCTCCTCTGCATTCCTCTCTTCTCCAGGTGCATACACGCTTATTATAACCCACTTCTCGCATCCAACCTTTACTTTAATCCACATAATTCTTGAATTTACACATTCATATTCTCTTTTCTCCTTCCATAACTGATCATTCAACATTACTGCTAACCCTTCCTTTGCTCTAACTCTCTCAGATACTCCAGATTTAATCCCATTTATTTCCCCCCACTGAAACTCCCCTACCCTTTCAGCTTTGTTTCGCTTAGGGCCAGGACATCCAACTTCTTTTCATTCATAACATCAGCAATCATCTGTTTCTTGTCATCCGCACTTCATCCACGCACATTTAAGCATCCCAGTTTTATAAAGTTTTTCTTCTTCTCTTTTTTAGTAAATGTCTACAGGAGAAGGGGTTACTAGCCCATTGCTCCCGGTATTTTAGTCGCCTCATACGACACGCATGGCTTACGGAGGAAAGATTCTTTTCCACTTCCCCATGGACAATAGAAGAAATAAAGAAGAACAAGAGCTATTTAGAAAAAGGAGAAAAACCTTGATGTATGTATATATATATATATATATATATATATATATATATATATATATATATATATATATATATATATATATATATATATGCATGTGCGTGTCTGTGAAGTGTGACCAAAGTGTAAGTAGGAGTAGCAAGATATCCTTGTTATCTAGCGTGTTTATGAGACAGAAAAAGAAACCAGCAATCCAACCATCATGCAAAACAGTTACAGGTTTCTGTTTCACAGTCATCTGGCAGGACGGTAGTACTTCCCTGGGTGGTTGCTGTCTACCAACCTACTACCTTATATATATATATATATATATATATATATATATATATATATATATATATATATATATATATATATATATATATATATATATATGCACATATATATATATGCACATATATATATATGCACATATATATATATATATATATGTATATATATATATATATATATATATATATATATATATATATATGTATATATATATATATATATATATATATATATAATGTGCATATATATATATATATATATATATATATATATATATATATATATATATAATGTGCATATATATATATATATATATATATATATATATATATATATATATATATATATATATATATATATATATATATATATATATATATATATGCAATAAGATCACAGTAAACAGGTGATTTCAGAATATGCAAAACAACCACTCTGAAAGAATAGAGAAATTCCAAGCGCTTTCGTGACTACTCACATTATCAAGGAACTATGAAAGTAAAGCATCCAAGGAAGCTATATAAGGGGTCTGGTCGGCACCTCACTATCAGATCCCACAACGGTTTAAACACCTGACGCGCGCCGACCCAACTTGGAAAGGTCCTTGGCACAACTCACCCCACAAACTATTCTACCCAAGAAATAAGAAATTTTAAAGATTATTTGTCCAGTGTATTATTAAATTCTTCCCAAATTCTATTAATTATAAATGGATCTAATTTATATAAACCAAAGGAAATATTCATATTATTGTCAAAACTGCTTTTTATGAAACAAGATTCAATTATATTCCTGTCGACCATGGACTTGCTTGATACTACTTTCTCAACTTTTTGAAAATCAATTGGATGGTTAAAATCTCTTACATGAATAAATAGAGCATTGGAATCTTGTCCAGTTCTAATGCTATATTTATGTTGTTTTAATCTTAGTTCGAGATTTTTACCAGTTTGACCGTAATAAACTTTATCGCAAATTTTACAAGGAATCTTATAGACACATCCATCAGCATTTTGGGGGGAATTCTTTATCAAAAGTTTTTTTACTGTATCGAGATTTTTGAATACAACTTTAATATTAAAAGTCTTAAGAAGAGAAGGCATATCAACCAGGTTTTCATGGTAAGGGAGAACCAACATATTTTTATTTGAATAAGGCTGCTTGTCCCTTTTTGGATTGTAAAAAGTATTTCTAGCAACTTTAAAAGATTTATCAATTACATTTCTTGGGTATTTTAAATCATTACCTATTTCATAAATTTTGGATATTTCCTCATCTATGAACTCAGGACTACAAATTCGTAAAGCTCTCAGAAACATTGATGAGAAAACAGACAGTTTGACTCTATCTTGATGCGAGGAATAATAGTGGACATAGGAACAGTTATTAGTAGGTTTTCTGTAAATTTTAAATTTGAATTCATTATTACCCTTAATAATTAAAACATCTAGAAAAGGCAATGAGTTATTTTCTTCAAACTCAACAGTAAAGTTTAATGAATGGGCTAAGCTATTTAATTTTCCAAGGAAATGGTGTATATCTACATTTTTGGGCATAAGACACAAAATATCATCAACATATCTGAACCATTTAGCTCTATTAGGGAGGATTGTGTTAAGTAACCTTGTTTCAAAAAATTCCATGTATAGGTTACTAAGAACAGGTGAAAGAGGATTTCCCATTGCCATACCAAACTTCTGAGTGTAAAATTTATCATTAAATACAAATTTTGCATCAACAATGCAAAGTTTAATAAGTTTAATGATAGTAGGAACTGGCAATGGTAAATCATAGTTAACGAGTTCTTCAGATAAGAAACTTAATAAATCATCAACAGGAACTTTCGTAAACAAGGAAGTAACATCAAAACTAACCATGTTAAAATCATTTAGGTCAGTCAAGGAGCTTAATTTATCAACCAAGTCTATGTTGTTTTTAACATTAAAGTTAGAAATTTTGCCAACAATAGGGCTCAAAATATCAACAAGCCATTTGGATAATTTATATGAAACTGACCCTATGGAGCTAATAATTGGTCTGACTGGATTCCCTGGTTTGTGTGTTTTTATTAGTCCATACATGTAAGGTAAAGATGGATTAGTGGAAGTAAATTGTTTGACTAATTCATCTTTGCCTTTCAGTAGAAGTTTTATTGTTTTATTGAAATTGCTGTTAACGGTTTCTAGGGGATTTTTCCTAAGTTTAGAATAGGTTTCAGTATCATCTAAGAGATTATTCATTTTTTCTTGGTAATCATTTTCTTTCATAATTACTATTGCATTTATTTTGTCTGCTTTAGCAAGGCGCAAATTTTTATTGTTATTAAGTGTATCATAAGACTTAAAGAATCTTTGAGGGCAATTGGGAATGTTTGGTTTTAACATAGAGCTATATACCATTCCTTTACTAATATTAATTTCATCAGAGGATAAATCAGAAAATTTTTCAAAGTTACAAAAGGCTTTTGCAATTTCAACATTATTAAGTTTTTTTGAAGTTGCAAAACTTAAGCCAAAACCTAGAGCAGCAGTTGTATGTTTGTCTAAAATTTCATCTGATAAGTTAATTACAAAATTGTTATTAGCATGCTTTGTCCAATCACTATTTTCAATTAAAATGTCTAATTTTCTTTGTAGTTTGCTCTTGAGTTCATTACAAATTCTTCTGAGTTTATTATAGCAATGATCCAACATACTGTGTTTCCATTCTGATGGAATGGCCTGATTAAAAGAGTATTTTTTGTTTCTCAATATTTTGAATGCTTCCTTCTCCTGTATTTTAGTTATTTCAATATGTTTCTGAAGAATAATTCTCATAAAATCATCAAAAGGACGATCTCTCATGTCAAGGAGTCTATTAATATTAATATTAGTAAAGGAATGGTATATAGCTCTATGTTAAAACCAAACATTCCCAATTGCCCTCAAAGATTCTTTAAGTCTTATGATACACTTAATAACAATAAAAATTTGCGCCTTACTAAAGCAGACAAAATAAATGCAATAGTAATTATGAAAGAAAATGATTACCAAGAAAAAATGAATAATCTCTTAGATGATACTGAAA
>NC_091345.1:11261342-11311342 GCF_038502225.1 Cherax quadricarinatus | reverse complement strand
CAAAGCGAATGTGCACTCGCATACCATTTTACCTATGAACAATGGTAAAATGATATGCGCGTGAATGTGGGTTTTATGTTAGTTTAAGTATGTGGACTGTAAGTAGTGTGTAGAGGTAGGTACAATTTACATATCTTTATAATTCACATACACGTGTCCAGATTACATCTACACTTCACAAACCTACACCCACACACTACCTACAGTATATGAACCTTCTACACCTACACACAACTACAATTCCTACACATACACCCACATTCGCTCACACAAACCATTATTCCCTCCCACACCCGGCCTTCTTTGGCAAAGCTGCGAGAAGATAAAAGGGATAGAGAAAAACAAAATGAAAGGGAAGGGAGTAAAGGAGGAATAAGGGATGAGGATGGAGACGGGAGGTACAGTGTGTTTCAGTCACCAATTATAGCGATGACTTGGCTTATGCAGTAATTAACACAAGCCTAGCCGACGGCACAAGGCCAAAATCTTTGCTATTTCTACTCTGGATGGAGATTGGTCACAACATACTAGGACGCATCCGTCATCACCGTGAAAAAAAAGGACGACGACGGCCTTGTACAATTGCTATATGTATTGATCATGGTACTTTTATGACTTAATCAACCCACCCGCCCTCCCCTCCCCCCCTCTCCCTCTCACACACACACACACACACACACACACACACACACACACACACACACACACACACACACACACACACACACGAGACCCTTGCAAACCAACTGAGCAGGAATGATTTGGCCAAACTTATCATTTAACAATCTCTGACCCTTCATGTTACGTCTGTTATCCCTAGGTGTACTAACAGCATTCCTGTTTTTTTCGATAGAGGTATGTTACAGTTTACTAACTAGCCTCACGCTCTCTTAAGGAGTTATCTCAGTGTGCTGATTGGAAAGCAATTCTTCTAGTATTTACCAGGCATAAAATATATTTCCCCAGCTCATGGTGCTCTATGGAGTACAGCTTGAAGGATTTTAAGTGCTTTGTGTGTGTGTGTGTGTGTGTGTGTGTGTGTGTGTGATTAGCGGACCTTCACCGACATCATAGCACCTTCCATGGTGACTGATTGTTATACTAACTCACAACCTTCCATTACACACCTACCACACCACACTCGCTTCAGTTTTAAAAAGATACACTAAACGTTAAATCTAGAATCAAACCTAACATGAAAAAAATAATGCACTTTACTCATTTGAGTCGTAGTGTCTATTTTGCTAGGGCATTTATGGTGTATACAGTTAAATATTTATTATTTACTGTTAAATATTTGTTATATATTATCAAAATCGACAACAGGTATACTACAGATATACTTAATTATGGCCAAATTTTCAGCATTTCAGCGTCTTCCAGCCTGCCCGTCTGCCCCTCACAAAAATACCTCCCGTGTACCGTCACGGAAGACAGAATTCAACCTTCAACAAAACTATCTTCTCCTCACGCACTCTTTCAGTTCAATTCGCCTTTTTTTGTTCCGCTGAAAGCGTGCGTGATAAAAGTAATTTTGTTGCAGGTAGAACCGTGTGTCCCGTGACAGTGAGGGGATCTTGAACATTTCTTTCCTTATAGTTTTTAAAGCTTGTTTATGCTTCGAATTTAGAAATTTAAGAATAAATATGAGAAAAGCGATATTTTTATCCGGCTATACGCCTGTCAGCCTGTTGAGATTTGAGCGGCTTTACACAGTTAAAATGTCCACCTGATCAAGAGGTTTTCTCCTGAGCGTCAGCAACAGTACCTGGAGCGTCATATAACTGACAGCAGACAATATGAAAGATGGCTCCAAATAGCGTACTGCTGACACTAGTAAAGAAAAGACATGTTGTAGAACAAGCTTTCAAAGGAACAACGTTTCGTTTTCTGTACAGCTTTATAAAGTTACGAGAAAGTTCTACACAGAACGAAAAGATCAGTTAAAGTTTATTTTGGAACGTGTCTTTTTCATATGAAACTATCTTCAAGAATCTGTCAAAACTACAGTTACAAGGATTTCCTAGGGCAAATATCTGATTCTTTCGAGTACATACTGCATATAAAAGCTTTTTTGTGACATACCTGTGATCTGTTCTAGGGCTTTTTTACCCTCGCAACCCTGCCTGAGGCCAGGCTTCCACTGACGGCCTGTTCAACCAACCTGTAGCTGCCTGTGACCTGCAAGCCTATATAGCCTACTGCACCGTCCACCATATTCACACGTGCTGTTACTTATTTAACATACCAGTGCAATAAACGGTGTATGTACTTAATATTCGATAACAATTTTTTAAATATCTTCTAGAAAATGACAATATCTCTAGTTAACAAGACAACATATAATGTGGAAAATAATACTTTCAACAACCTCTACACATGTGTAACACGGTCCAAGAGTTAGCACCCAACCACTTCAGTGTATATTTATTCACTTTATTCAGCTAGTTCCATCACAAACACTAACTCACAATGAAAGTGTGTTAAGTCAGTCATAATGAGACTACGTAACCGACCACAACTACAAAACGAGATCAAGCTAGTCGAGTTGGGTAACAAAGAGCCTATCACCACCACATTATATTACTTCCTGCCGCAGCAATCTTCATCCTTTCCCTTTCATTACTGCATCAACTATTTGTAATTCATCCGCTTACTATTGCAATTTTGTATACGTTTCTGGTCATGAATCCAATGGATAGTACAATACATGTTGCAACAATTTGTGGCTTGGGTATATACCCATCTGCTTGAAGCTAAACTTAGGTGAAATCCCATAGTTGAATTTGTAAATTTTTCAGCTTTAAACTCCTAGTATATTAAATGTTGAAGTTTCAATCTGTTCCCACTTGCATATTTCCTTTTAGCTTGTTCCACTTCCCTACATGTGATACTTGGTGGAAGGAATCGCACATAAATTGTACATGTTACTGGCTGGGCTAGTGTTTCAAACTTGTTGAAGTACAAAATGAACCATTTTGAAGAGGCACCGTAGTTTACAAATAAGTTTAAAGCCTATCGTTTACATGCAAGGCAACGGGACTGTACTATTCGCTAGTACAAAAAATAATATGTAGGAGAGTAAAATAATATTGTACAGTACATATACAGTCACGCACCTTTAAATGTATATAAACACGTATACGCCTTTATACCTCTCGTGTATAAGTAAACGTATACCTATCATTGTATATATATACATACACCCCTTAAGAGTAGTATAGCCATATATACACCTCGGTGAATATACCTTGTTAAGGACGCAGCATAAAATATACCCACATTTGACAAACTAATATAAAAAGCACCCACGCGTAGACACTCAAGCACACCTGCTGAGGGTTATATTACAAGCCTGCGTGTAAACTACACTAATAAATATGCTAGCAGAGGCTGACCAAACAGGTGGTGGCAGAGGCTGACCAAACAGGTGGTTGTACAAATGGACCAAACAGGTGGTGGCAGAAATGGACCAAACAGGTGGTGGCCAGAAATGGACCAAACAGGTGGTGGCAGAAATGGACCAAACAAGTGGTGGTAGAAATGGACCAAATAAGTGGTGGTAGAAATGGACCAAACAAGTGGTGGTAGAAATGGACCAAACAGGTGGTGGTAGAAATGGACCAAACAGGTGGTGGTAGAAATGGACCAAACAGGTGGTGGTAGAAATGGACCAAATGGGTGGTGGTTGTACTAGCATATTAGTGTGCTGGTCAGGGCGTTGGGTGATGGTGACAGTAGTGGAGCTCCCGTGCTCAGTGATGACGCCAGTGGAGTGACGTCACAACACTGGCTGGAGAGCCAGGCAGGTGTAACGGTCGCGGGTAACAAGTGTAAACATCGTCTACCATCGAACATCACATGCTAAAGCCACAAATCTAGGTCAGTGATCTCGTTATATACAAGACAAGACAAGCGTTTGCTGAAAAATCTCTAGTAATCAACTGCATACTTAGTTAAAAAACTGAAGGCGCAATACAACACCACAATACCTACCAAACATACAAAATCATGTGTTGACATGGTGCCAATGTTAAACATGAATATCATCGCAAGGAAAGTATTAACGGTATTTTTTTTATCAATCTTAAGACGATTCCACTGCTAACAGGAACTGTTTATACAAGGCGTTGTACATACTTCCACGATACTATTATATACTACAAACACACACACATAGGGTCATTAACTATGAATTGACTCCTGCAACCACAACCACAATTAGGCGAGTACACACGCACAAATATATATGAAGCTTGGGGAAGGACCAAGAAAACCGCAAACGGAGTACAGCCTAAGAAGTCAAAGGCTGCCAAGCCCACTCAAAGGAAAGGATCTTGGAGTGAGCATCATACCGAGCACATCACCTGAGGCGCACATCAACCAAATAACTGTTGCAGCATATGGGCGCCTGGCAAACCTAAGAATAGAGTTTCCACATCTAAGTAAGGAGTCACTCAAGACACTACACCGTGTAAATCAGGCCCATATTAGAGTATGCAGCACCAGTATGGAACCCATACCTGTTCCAACACGTCAAGAAATTACAGAAACTAAGCTAATTATGAACCTAAGAGCACACTGTTTTTGATACCAAACAGGTGGGCACAACGTTACTCCTGTCACCAAACATGCCGGTTACCATGGCGGGAACACTGACACACTTACGTCAGAAGCGTTTTGGTTACTGTGGTAACATTGCGACTACGTACGTCAGTGTTGTGTGGGTCACTACAGTAACATATTGACGATGTAGTACGTCATTAATGCGTAAATCATTATGGCAACACCTACACCATATAAAATGGAAGCAGCATAGGTTGTTCAGTGTAGTGACATATGCTTCATTCATAAAGAATTTACAAGTAATCCACTGTGTAATCAGAACCGTAACACACCAAGGTGTATATTTCTCAGTGCATACAAGCTGAGATTTTAATGCTTGTAAGGGATTAACGTGCCTTAGTGACCCATGTGTAGACGATAGGTTTAAAATCTTAATAAACCACCAACCCATACTCACCTTCCTCCCAGGAATTTAAACCTGACATTACTGTGAAGCCGTAGCGGCTAAAACGGTAAAGGTCAACGATGGTCTCCACACATACCTGCAAAATAAAACCATATCATTACCACATTGAAAAGGTTAAAAGACTTAAATCTAATAATCAATTTAATTTCACTATTTCAAAAGACCTGCTGAAGAATAAATGTTAATTTCCGGACTAGGACAATATAAAAATAACACTCGAAAGTGGAAACGTGAGACGACGTTTAAGCCCATCCTGAACAATAGTCAAGTTTAATAATTATATATATATATATATATATATATATATATATATATATATATATATATATATATATATATATATATATATATATATATATATATATATAATACACACACACACAAGACAAATACAGACAGGTGGTCACCAAGATATACAAAATGCTTCACCATTACCAGTAATCCCTGGTTCCATGGCCACTGCTCACCCTCATCACCAATCATGGGATAAATGCAACAGCCAGAAATGCACACACAAAAATTCCCACGAAACATTTTTTTCTACATTATAACTAAAAACGGCCATAATATTCAACACCATCCACTTAACATATATATTACTCAACACAATTCATTTACACGTACAACACAATGCAGTTACATTACAATACTCAATACCATTCAGTAATCTTACATAACATTCAACACCGTTCAGTAAACTTACATAACATTCAACACCATTCACTCCTTACAAATATTTGGCCTTTCAATTATCGTTAACCAAGATTATTGTTATATTCACAAAATGCGCTCAATCCGCATGGGCTGCAAACAACCCAGGGAAGTAACGCACTAGTGTAATACACGAACAAGAAAGGAAAGCCGGAGATGACGTAATAAATCAGTTTCAATTTAAAATAATCCAATGAACACATCTGAACTAAAAATGTACTTTCTGTTTTACTACATCGGCCGTTTCCCCACCAAGGTCGGGTGGTTACCTCAATTTTTTTATAGCTTCTAGATCAAAGGATACAAAGCAAAATATTATCCAGTGTCAACACTGGCCAAACCAGTCAGCGTAAAGGCACTTGGGCCACACGAAGACTTGTATCATATCTTATACCGGAGTCTGGTCTGATAACATCACCAGAGCACTCAAGGGACCAGACTCCATCTACTCACTTGTAGAGGGATTGAACTCTACAGATAAAAAAAACAACAACACTGAAATCTCAGGAACACATTCTTCTTGTTTCAGAAAATGCTAATTGCTGATAAGCAGTAATTTCGGCATCATTAAGGCCAAGCTGCCCTGCTTACTGCATTATTGAAGTTGTTGCTGCCTGCGAGCTGCGACTGTCCTCGCACTTCTCATACTCCTGCCAGCGCTAACTTCTGGTCAACAGCCGCAGTGTGCAACCCTGTCCTCCAAGTCACTATTCTAATCTCTAACGAATTCGCAAGCCTGTTTTCCAAGTCACTATTCCAATCACTAACGAATTCGAACACATTTAAGACTGAAGTGTTAACTTTTCTCACAATACAATATCACAGCGTACTAGATAAAAAGAACCATAAATGACGCTCATGAACCAACTTACATGATAATACAGGGAATATAAATGTGGTGAAAGATCTAGGTAACTATACGCAAGAGAACAATACCAAGTAAAGGTATGAAATATTTGACGCTAAGAGCAAAATGTTGAAGCGTAAAACAAATTAATAAACCAGTGCAATATACCAACACTAGTACACTTTTAACACACTAGAGGAGCCCTGCATCATACCAACACACTAGAGGAGCCCCTGCAAGATACCAACACACTAGTGGAACTCATGCAACATACCAACACACTAATGGAACTCTGTGCAACATACCAACACACTAGTGGAACTCTGTGCAACATACCAACACTAGTGGAACTCGTGCAACATACCAACACACTAGTGGAACTCTGTGCAACATACCAACACACTAGTGGAACTCGTGCAACATACCAACACTAGTGAAACTCGTGCAACATACCAACACACTAGTGGAACTCGTGCAACATATCAACAAACTAGTGAAACTCGTGCAACATACCAACACACTAGTGGAACTCGTGCAACATACCAACACACTAGTGGAACTCGCGCAACATACTAACACACTAGTGGAACTCGTGCAACATACTAACACATTAGTGGAACTCGTGCAACGTACAACACACTAGTGGAACTCATGCAACATACAACACACTAGTGGAACTCGTGCAACATATCAAACTAGTGGAACTCGTGCAACATACCAACACACTAGTGGAACTCGTGCAACATACCAACACACTAGTGGAACTCGTGCAACATACTAACACTAGTGGAACTCGTGCAACATACCAACACACTAGTGGAACTCGTGCAACATACCAACACACTAGTGGAACTCGTGCAACATACCAACACACTAGTGGAACTCGTGCAACATACCAACACACTAGTGGAACTCGTGCAACATACCAACACACTAGTGGAACTCGTGCAACATACCAACACACTAGTGGAACTCGTGCAACATACCAACACACTAGTGGAACTCGTGCAACATACAACACACTAGTGGAACTCGTGCAACATACCAACACACTAGTGGAACTCGTGCAACATACCAACACACTAGTGGAACTCGTGCAACATACCAACACACTAGTGGAACTCGTGCAACATACCAACACACTAGTGGAACTCGTGCAACATACCAACACACTAGTGGAACTCGTGCAACATACCAACACACTAGTGGAACTCGTGCAACATACCAACACACTAGTGGAACTCGTGCAACATACCAACACACTAGTGGAACTCGTGCAACATACCAACACACTAGTGGAACTCGTGCAACATACCAACACACTAGTGGAACTCGTGCAACATACCAACACACTAGTGGAACTCGTGCAACATACCAACACACTAGTGGAACTCGTGCAACATACCAACACACTAGTGGAACTCGTGCAACATACCAACACACTAGTGGAACTCGTGCAACATACCAACACACTAGTGGAACTCGTGCAACATACCAACACACTAGTGGAACTCGTGCAACATACCAACACACTAGTGGAACTCGTGCAACATACCAACACACTAGTGGAACTCGTGCAACATACCAACACACTAGTGGAACTCGTGCAACATACCAACACACTAGTGGAACTCGTGCAACATACCAACACACTAGTGGAACTCGTGCAACATACCAACACACTAGTGGAACTCGTGCAACATACCAACACACTAGTGGAACTCGTGCAACATACCAACACACTAGTGGAACTCGTGCAACATACCAACACACTAGTGGAACTCGTGCAACATACCAACACACTAGTGGAACTCGTGCAACATACCAACACACTAGTGGAACTCGTGCAACATGCCAATACACTAGTGGAACTCGTGCAACATACCAACACACTAGTGGAACTCGTGCAACATACCAACACACTAGTGGAACTCGTGCAACATACCAACACACTAGTGGAACTCGTGCAACATACCAACACACTAGTGGAACTCGTGCAACATACCAACACACTAGTGGAACTCATGCAACATACCAACACAGGTGCGAGTTATTAGCCACATTGTGGGTCAAGTTTATGGGGTAACTTTTACTTTTCGAGTTTTTTGTCTGATGGTTGGTAATTCTGGCTGTTTTGTAGTTGCTGTCGTGAAACTTGTACCTAACGTGTCTACTGAGAAAAGTAATGAAAAGTGTCAGACAGGAACAGAAAAATACAACAAATAGTTCATAATGTAGTAATTAATAATTGAATATGACCAAAACATTTTGTGATAATTAACATAGGTTGCCATTTAAAATGTGTGATTATATCGTCAAACAATTAGCATAAAGCCTTCTATAATTTCTTAAAATTGTGCACATGATTATGTGTTAAAAGAACTGCTAAACCCATGTTGATAAGTTAGCGCGCTGTGTACATTGTACACATTACTGCCGTAATATTATTTCACAATTTACCCACTAAATTGGTTATAAATAATGAACAATTACCCTTGTATGTAGGATCATGTTAGTAATGGAAGCCATCCACACGCACTCCACCTGCTGTACCATCCCATCTCTCGGTCCCACCTTGGTATTAGCAGCACGAACATCACGAGAAGCAGTGACAAAGAGGCAAGAGAAAGGCTGTGGGTTTTTTCTGCTATACATTACGAGGTATAATAAGACAAAATATCAAACATAAAACTATAAAAAAATCACAGCAAAACTAGAATAACGATTAGTTTTTTTAAAATATAATAATAAAACCAGCGCTATTCAATAAAAAAAATTAATAACAAGAAGAGTTCCTACTGACATACCTGTGATTATAAAAGCCAAGCTACAACCCACACGGCCAAAGCCTATGGTATACATTTAACGTGAACATTCTTGGGAAAATATAAAGGTCACATCCCATTATCTTGCCTAACCCATTCAACTTCCTGCGTGCCTGCAGAGCCTATTAGAATTGCCACTTCGACATACTTGGCCCAGAGGGCACTTGATATAGCAGCCTTTGCCTGGACGTCTTCCCGTTCATTACCCTGGACTCGCATGTTCCGCACACCAACACAACTCACATCCTCGTGCCTAGAAAGTAAATAGGCCAACCAGTGGCAGAGTGAAACCGGGCTGAAAGTAAAACAGTAACTATGTATTCCTGCTTACCTTCTTGGTGATGGGTCTTGAAATCATCTCCCCCGTGGCTCGGTCTCAGAACAGACCAGCTAGTTAACGCCTGGTGAGCGTGTTTGCGGCACGCAATCCGACGTTGGTACCATAGTCCGGTTGATCAAGAGAAACCTGTCATATTCCTTATAGAAGCTAAATGTTTATTTATAATTACTCTTATATTTGAGAGGAGGGTGTTATAAGACACTGAACACTATGCCTATTGAGTTGCCTCTCTTAAAGGAATATTTCAGTTTGCAGACGAGTACATAAATTTCTTCCCCGAGCTTCAAGTAGTATATTTTCTTAATAGGTTAGGAATTAAAAATTTCCTGTTTGAAAAGCTGCAAACAATTTTCACTACATTCTCTACCTCTGCAGTTGCGCTAAATTTAAAAATGGTAATGTCTATTTACAACAACATTCAGGTCCAGAGAACAAGTGCCCTAAAGAATAACATAAAAGGCTTCTCGTCTATGTTTTGAAGATTCTTCTTGTCTAGTCTATTATTTTCTTGGCTGCTGTGAGTGTCTTGTGCTCTTCGTATGCAAGGTCTTTCAACTGACACTGTTACATCCCAGTCTCCTTTACAATTCTCTTCCGCTATTATATTTAATTGCAATTTGTACTCAAGTTTCGATTATTATTTCACTTTTTTTCATAACTGAGGTGCGCTACAATTTATCTGCGATTCACTGGAGAACTTGATATATTACAGATTAACTTAGAAGCTCGTAGCCTGCCATTGGTGCCATCATATAAATTTAGTATCGCTTGTGAAGATAAAGCAATATGATTTATGTACTTTTTCATGTGAGATACTGTACATAAATGAGAAAGGCAACTGGGGGAGATTAAAGTGCCTTGGACAATAGCCGCAGATGATACCTGGTCAGATGCAGCAACAGCAGCAAAACGGGAGTGTGATATCTAGCCAGTAGCAGCAGGTGGTGAGTGATATATGGTGAGGAGGAGGAGGAGGAGGAGGAGGAGCAGGAGGAGGAGCAGCAGGAGCAGCAGGAGCAGCAGCAGCAGCGTGACACAGCAGCAGCGTGACACAGCAGCAGCGTGACACAGCAGCAGCGTGACACAGCAGCAGCGTGACACAGCAACAGCGTGACATAGTACCAGCAAGTGACAGTACCAGCAAGTGACACAGTACCAGCAAGTGACACATGCACTCGGACAGTAGCAGCTGCTACCTAACAAGAGCAGGAATGAAAAATGGAAAAGGAAAACGGAGAGGAATGGGAAAGGAAAGGGTAAAGCAAGACAAGGAGAATGAAATGGTAGGGAAGGTGAGGTGGAGGTGGTTGTCACGTCAGCTGTATGTAGATGGTATGTGGCTACAACATTCTCCTGGGGACACTTGTCCAGTGGCAGGTCCACCCCTTAAATACCTCCTCTACCACTACCCCTTCTTGCTTAACATTCTTGGGTAAGTTTCATTTGACGGAGCTTTTTTAATGGAGTTAACTTTTTTTTACTTTGAGTTTCTTTCTCCGTGAGCTTTATCATACCTCGTCTTAAAACTATGTATGGTTCCTGCCCCTACTACATAAATAACATCTCTTGCTAGACTATTCTAATGCAACAGAAATACTTCCTAACATCCCTTTGACTCGTCTGAGTCTTCAACCTCCAATTGTGACCCCATGTTTCTGTGTCCCATCTCTGTAACATCCTGTGTCCACCTTGTCAATTCCTCGCAGTATTTTGTATGTCGTTATCATGACTCCCCTAACCCTCCTGTCCTCCAGTGTCGTCAGGCCGATTTTCCTTAATCTTTCTTCGTAGGACATTCCCCTTAGCTATGGAACTAGCCTTGCTGCAAATCTTCGCACTTTTTCTAATTTTTTGACGTGCTTGATCAGGTATGGGTTCCAAACTGGTGCTGCATACTCCAGTATGGGCCTGATGTGCACGGTGTACAGAGTCTTGAACGAGTCCTTGCTGAAGTATCGGAACTCTATTCTCAGGTTTGCCAGGCGCCTATATGCTGCAGCAGTTATGTGGTTGATGTGCGCCTCAGGAGATGTGCTCGGTATTATACACACCCCGAGATCCTTTTCCTTGAGTGAGGTTTTCAGTCTTCGGCCACCAAGCCTATACTCTGCGGTCTTCTTTCCCCTTCCCCGATCTTAAGTGTGTGTGTGTGTGTGTGTGTGTGTGTGTACTCACTTAGTTGTATTCATTTAGTTGTGGTTACAGAGGTCGATTCACAGCTCCTGGCCCCGCCTCTTCACTGGTCGCTACTCGGTTACTCTTCCTGCTCCATGAGCTTTATCATACCTCTTCTTAAAGCTATGTATGGATTCTGCCTCCACTATATCACTTCCCAGACTATTCCACTTCCTGGCAACTCTGACTGAAGAAATGCTTCCTAACATCCCTGTGATTCATCCGAGTCTTCAACTTCCAACTGTGACCCCTTATTAATGTGTCCCATCTCTGGAACATCCTGTCTCTGTCCACCTTGTCGATTCCTCTCAGTATTTTATATGTTGTTATTATATTCCCCCCTCTCTCTTCTGTCTTCCAGTGTCGTCACATCGATTTCCTTTAACCTCTCCTCGTAGGACATACCCCTTAGCTCCGGGAGTAGTCTTGTTGCAAACCTTTGCACTTTCTCTAGTTTCCTTACGTGCTTGGCAAGGTGTGGGTTCCAAACTGGTGCTGCATACTCCAATATGGAGTGTGTGTGTGTGTGTGTATGTGTGTGTGTGTGTGTGTGTGTGTGTGTGTGTGTGTGTGTGTGTGTGTGTGTGTGTGTGTGTGTGTGTGTGTGTGTGCGCGCGCGCTCGCTCGCTCGCTTTATTTTGCGAATGGATGAATGATTTACAATGTACAGAGCCGTGAATAATCTGATCCATGGCGTGGTACATATAGCAGTGAACCTGCTAATACAGAACCGCAGATTCAGTCCTCAGAGGTTCATCAAACGACTGATAAAGCTCCTCTGAGAGAAACAGTACCCCAATAAAAGCTTGATCTTCAACGTGTCTTTTCAGCAGGTTAGTAGTAATTTGTTATATCTGAACGATATCGACTGCTCTCGGGTAATAAGGCTACAATTCACGGACACCAACACCAAGAATACTTTAACACACACTGTAAGTTGTGCCGTTTAGGGAGAGTCGGTTAAATAATCCGACCTGCTCTAAATATATATTTTAAAAGATTGATCTTATATATTGATAGATATAACTTTGCACTTAAATTATAAATTTAGCACCAGAATAACTTACCAACCTAACCTGAAGGATGCTTTCGGGTTAGGTTGGTTAGGTCCCGGACCAAGCTTCCTGGTGGATCAAGGCCTGATCAGCTAGGCTGTTACTGCTGGCCACACGCAGTTCGACGTAGGAACCACAGCCCGGCTGATCAGGAAGTGATCTGAGGAACTATCACGTTTCCTCTTGAAGACGGCAAGGAATCTGTTGGTAATCTCCCTTATGTTTAATTGGAGGCTGCTGAAAAGCTTTGGGCTCCTTACACTTAATGTGTTCTCTCTCAATGTACCATGGTACCCCAGTTTTTCACTGGGGGTTTCTGACTTGCATAAGGAGTGATTTGTGTGTGCAGATTACGGACCAAGACCTTTAGGATTTTCTAGGTGTAAATTACAATGTATTAATTCTCGCCTTGTTAAAATTGATGTAATATAATTTAGCTTAATCCTTCCCAACCTATCTTAGGTCACTTAGTATTATTTCATATGGATGGAACACATTAATTTCTCGAAATTTTTGTGGTTTATTACGACGCTGAACTAACACACTGCTTGTTTGGCAAAACGATCGTGGCTATATTAGTGAAGATTGCAAGCTCTGACTAATATGCATGACACAAATGCACCGTGAGATATACAGCACTGGGTGTCTGCACCAAGAGAGAGATACGTACACTGAACTATATACACTTCATAGTATATACATCTGGAGAGACATACACGTCTACATGTATATACAGAGAGATAAATACACAGCTGTGTGTGAATATAGCAGCGGGTGAGTAGCATAAGGTCAACACTAAGTTGTGATGTGTACGAGAGCATTAGCAGCGAGGCCAGGCTAGCCACCCTTACACAGAGATAAACACCTCTGCGTGTATATATACCGATATACAGACCACCGGGTGTATGTAATAGCTGGTAATGAGCATGAGAAGGGCAACACCGGGGTGTGTGGTGGCACATAGAGCGCCAGGATGGCCGCCCTCACCAACATGTAGGCCGACACAAATCAATACCTCTGTCCTTGTCCTCCACATGCTGCATCCTCACCAATATCGACACCTTTCCAGGGATACCAACTCTTTGCATGCAAGCAAGCACACAAAGATGGGCAAACGAAAAAAATAAGAACTACTGCTAATAATAATAATAATAATAATAATAATAATAATAATAATAAATTACTGCTGGTGGCACAAATTCTATACTTGGTAATTTTCTTCCTGGAAGAGCAGTCGACCCCAGCGACCTCCCATAACACTGCAGCCTGTGCCCTGGCATGCTTTCTTACCGTCTAGACGTCTCCAGACGTCCCTTTAGCTCACCTACGCCCATTGCTTGTAAACAGCTTACCAGCCACCTACACAACTGTGTAAATCTTCCCCTGATTTAGTAAGGGCAATTATCAACTGTATTAGGGACTCCAGACTGTCACCTGCACACAGTGGGGTCTACATTGCAGAAGCAACTTGAATAACAGATACATGCAATATGAAATTTGCTTATTCCTATCTTAGGACCAGTGTTGCCACACTGCAACGATGGGTCTAATGCTACTGTTGAAGTGATGTTTTAAATTACAAAATAACTACAATACCTTATGCCAAGTATGCATTTGAAAAAAAAAAACTTATTTACCTCGAAATAACAAAAATATTTATTACGATTTGTGCCCTCACGTAGAAGACAACCACGCCTGACCCACACTACCACTATGCTAAAAGGCTAGTGATGGTGGGCAGTGGCAGATCCTACAGTATGTAAATGTCACCTTACTTGCCCTGTCCGGTATGGTGAAGAGCGTTGTGTATCTCAGCGTGTATACATTGACAATTTATTTTAATCCCTATGTACTGGCTGATTCCTCCTAGATTTTCTGTAATTGCTAATTAACCCAACTTGAGTTCTTGAATGATCTAGATTCTTAAGACCATTTTGTACCAAAAGTGTAAAAGCTACTTTCATCCTCCTTTCAACAATAGCATATAGCATATATTATTCATTTATGTTCTGACGAGTTAAATTACAATCAACCAACCCCGTTCTGTCTGAGGTTATAACTCACGGATGAAGGGGTTTGGTCACTTGGAACCTAAGCAGGTATAGCGTAGGTTCCAACCCCGGCCATAATGGGGTTGACTGTATTGAACCGCCAATCAGAGAAGTATATACACAAGAGGGGAAAGTCTAATAGAGAGATGGCATCTGTAATACTTTAGAACGTTAAATTTAAAAAGTATTTCCACATGGATGGTGAGTACCGGTTGCCTGAGACCCGCATATATTTTTCACTAACATTAAGTTTAATTCTTTATTGAGTGTTCACAGATAGTAATGTTTATATATCAGTCACAATATGTTATACGAACTACTGTATTTACATAATGGAGACAGACATGCCCACCATTATAACACATTATTGATCCACTTCAGTGATAAGCCGCCTTATGTGGCGGCCAGCGATACTGTCTTACGAATCATATTTAGTGCAATGATACTTGTTATATACGTGTAGACCATTCAGGGGATCATTGTTCCTGCGAACCAGTCCTAGACCCCCGTCCGCTGGTGTTAGCAGAACGCAGTTCAAAGGCAGACAACAGTCAAACAGAGATTTTATTAGGGAGGATCCGCTCCCGGAACTTTGGTCACCTGACATCCTGGCCGGGTTCCTTACCGGACCCCCTCCTGAAAAAGGAAAAAAACATTTTTCCCAAAGGTTTTTTGGGAAAGCGAGGGAAAATTTCCCTGAGGCCCGGGTGGTGATGGGGGTTTAATCCAAAGGACTAACATTAGAGGTTTTCAACCGGAAAGTGGTGTGGTAGAACATTTATTTTACCTCCCCCCCGGGAGGTCAAGTAAGCCGTGAAGAAACCCCGCCTCTGCAGCACAATAGCTGGCGCCCCCTCCCCCGAAGACAAAAAAGGGAAAAATGCCCGGCCTCATGGATTTTTGGGCATCCGGGGTGTGCCTGCCAACGCGCACTGGCCAAAACTTTTTTACACATTCTGGGTGTGGGCCTTCGGCAACCCCCAAAATTTTTACATTCTAATTATATCTGCATAGACAACCAAAAAAACCAATAAAAACTAGTAATTACATTATAAAAGCAATTTTTCCCTGCAAGTTTCAGGCATTCAAATTATTCATGAAATTTTTACGGGAAGGTATTGCACATGTATTTTGTAAGTTTGAAAAAAAAAGGGAAACCCAATTTAAATTTTTAAAAAGGAAACAATTGTTTTTTTTTGGCCCCCGGGGGGCCTCCCAAGTTTGAAATTTAAGATTATTGGAAATTGGAAAAGGGTTTTGATATCCAAAAATTTTCCAAATTTAGTTTCGGTTGACAGCAAAGGTTTTTCCCGCTAAGATAGGAACCCGTAGGGTGGGGGAGGGGAAGACGGAAAAAACGGGGGGGGAGGGAAGACCAAGAGAATGAGAGGCAGAAAATGTGGAGGAAAATTTGTGAAGTGGGAAGTGGGGCATTTGTCACCCCCTCTGACAGCCAAAAACACATAATCCCCTTTCCCGGGTCCCATTCACACACCCCCTTTTTCTTCTCACCCCCACCCTCACCCTTTTTTCCTGCTCATCCTCACCTTTCTCCCCCCTTTCCTGCCATACCCCCCCCTCCCGTATCATAGTATAAATTTACGGTTTAAATTTTCCAGCAGATTTTTCTCTTTTCTCTCTCCCCCCTTTCATTTTTTAATTGACTTTAGTCCATTTCTTGGATTTGTTCTCCAATGTTACATCATCTTTTTTTTGGGTCCCTTCAATTGGGGAAACATCATTATCATAACCATGGGGGCCAAACCGGGTAATGATCACATGGGAGTTTAAAATTAGGGGAATCAATTTTGGGATCCATGGAAGGGGGCAAAAGCCCTTTGATGGACAGAAATGTCTATTTTTCCTTTTTTATCTGGGGGGTTAGACTTTAAAGGTTCGTTTATTTTTTTAAAAAAGTAATAGTAAAGTAGAATGGAAAGAGTAAAGTAATAATAAAAGTATAAAATGGGGTAAACAGTAGTAGAGAAAAACAGCTGTATAGTAGCAGTAGAAACAGCTGTATTGGCAGAGTGGAACGCGGGAAGACAAAACATTTTGAAGGCAGCAAAGGGTGGCGTCCCAAATAGTGTAAGAAACACCAGCGTACAGCACAGTGAAAGGCAGTGGAAACATTTGACGCGAAAGGGCAGTGGTAAAAGCCGCAAGGGCAGCAGGCCAGCCACAGCAGGCAGTCCCCATAGCAGAAACAACACCCAGCAGTAAAACAGTGAAACAGCGACAGCAGCAAAAAATGGGCAGGGGTAAAACCCAACAGCGGATACCAGAAAAATAGTGCAGCAGAGCAAATTTGCATAGGGGCAATTGAAGGGAAAGAAAGCAACACCCGCACAGCAGCAGTGAAAAGCTGCATAGAGAGGGGAAAAAGCTTGTGGGAGAGTAACAGTTGTAAGTGGGCAGTAGCAACATTTGGGTATAGAGAGTAGTAAATTGTTTTGTAGAGCAGTAGTAAGAGTGAATTAAAATCCCATTTTTTTTGCATTTTTGCCCCTTTAACTACTCACCAAAAATTATATTAATACACCCCAAAAAAAAAGATAAAAATTTTAGAAAGAAACAGGAACAAAAAGAAAAAACTTTTTTAAAAATAAATAACAAAATAAAAATTTCTGGATTTCCCTTTTACAAGACTTCCATTGAACGTTTTTGGAAAACCCCTTTGGGCAGTAGAGCCGGCACTAGTCTAGTCTTACAAATCATTTCGGGCCCTTAACTCTGATAAGCTGGGAAAAGGGGAGAGAAAAAAAAAAAGTCAAAAGTGACTGATGAAGATTTCCCTGAACAAAACATTGTAAAAGGGTTTTTTTGTCACACACACACACACACACACACACACCACACAAACACACACACACACACACACAAAATTCACACACACACACTGTCTCTGCTCAACTACCAGTGAATAGGCACCGGGGTTTTAAAAGCCCAATTGTGGGGACCCCGGGGGGGTGGTATGAATTTAAAATGGGTAAAAAATTTTCCCGACAAAAAGGGAAGACACATAGGGGTTGAGTGATTTTTTTGAAAACCCTTTAGTGGAAAGAAAAGGTTTATGCTAAAGGGGAAAAGAAGTTGAAGACGATAAAAAATTAAATTTAAAAGGGGGAAAACAGTTGGAAAAGAGCATTGTTCCGTTTTTGGGGAAACAATATTGTTTGCACAACGGAAAAAAAGCCTTCTCCAGACGGGGGACTGACCACCTAAAAACCCTTTGGGTGAGGGCATGAACATCGTTCTAATTCTTCTGCTTCATCAACTTTTCGGGTACTGATTGAAGAAGCCACTGTGAGGGGAAACGTTTGGGAAATTTAAAGAAACCAACTTTTGGGAAGGGGTGTTTTACCTAAAAAACGGGGGTGTAGTACGCACCTTCGGGGTCAGACTTCTTCGACCCCAGACTTAATAACACATCTTAGCTTAAATTTAAAAGACAAAAAAAAACCGATGACCTTCCACATTTTATCAATGATTACCTTTTTAAAACCCTTTAAACCACCCATTTTACTTAGCACCAAAAAATTAAAGTAAAAATTTTAAAAAACAGTGAGCTGTTAAATCACTTGAAAGAAAACTACAAAAAAGCAGGAATTTGTTTTATTCAATTTCAAATGGCGGGCATAAAAGAAAAATTTTGGCGAGTTTTAAATTTTAAGACCTATTTTTTCCGCAACCAGTTTGAAATAACCCTAAGAACATAAAAGGAAACACTGAGGAGGTCCCCAACTAGGGGAAGGTCCCCTTTTAACCCTCCCACTAACAAAAAAATTTGCCCCAAACCCCCTTTAATTTTTACCCAAGAAATAAGCTCCCGGGAAAAGTCCCACCCCAAACCAACCCCCCCCACTCAAGTACTTTATTAACCCAAATTTGAAACTACCCAAAAGTCCCAGCCCCAAAACTCCCAAATAGGAGACCGTTCCACCCATCAAACCCCCTCCCATTTTTAAACCAATACTTTTTCCCATGTCCCTTTTCTTAAACTTAAAACCAAATTTAAAAAATCCCATTGTGGCCCCCTTTGGGGAGACATTTCAAGACCTTTTAAATCACCTTTTTAATACCAACCCCTTTCCCCTTTATACACTTCGATCAGGTCTCCCCCACCTTCGTCTAAAAGGAATGAATAAAAGGCCCTTTAATCTTTTTTATTTAAAGGGGATTTCTAATGCCAGTATTAATTTATTTTATCCTACGCTGAATGTTTTAACGAATTTATGTCCATTCTAAAAAAAAAGAGACCGGGGAAATGAGCCGCAAACCCCTGGAGGGCCCCACTAATGATGCTAAAACCGCAGATCCCTGGACTTTTTGCCGCTTACACTTTTATATAAACCCAATTATTTTTTTTTATTACAAAAAATTTGGATTTCTGTCTTGGTTTTAAAGGGTTTTGCCCCACCATAACCCCAAAATCCTTTTTGCAATCTGGGATTAAGTTTTTCATCATTTAATTTATGTTTCCAGGGGGTTTTGGGCAATTTCCCAAAACCCGAACCCGGATTTCCATTTTACTTTAACTGTGCACTGCCACTTTTCTTTACCAAAATAGGGGTTTGTTTAAACCCCCGGAAAATTCCACAACATCTACGTTTTAATCAATTATCCTACCTATCTTTTTGGCCCTCCCTTTAATTTAAATTTTATATCACTAGTAATTTATCAAGATTTTTTGATATATTTTTATCAAAAAACGGGCCCAAGACTGATCCCCTGTGGGAAAGCCAATTTTTTACAGATCCCCCACTGGATTTAACCCCCTTTTTGGGCACTCCTCTTCCTGTCAGTGAGCCATGACTCGATCCACGGGGCACCCTTTTCCCCAATGCCAGAGGGTGCCACTTTTTAACAGTCTATTTCGGGGAAATTAAAAAAGCCTTTTCTAAAATCTAAGTAAATAATATCAAATTTTTATCGGGGGTCAATTTGGGCCCAAAAAATTTTTCTGAAGAAAGTTTTAAAAAATTAGAGAACCCCCGGGCCCCCTTTTAATCCATGCTGAGTATCATTAAACCGCTTTTGCTTTATCGAGATGGCTTTTATAATCGTTTTTTGACTAGTAATTTGCCACAATTTAGGTTTTTTAGGCTTTTTTTTGGGGGGTAATTTGATTTAAAAAGGGTTTTTCCCCGTTTTAAAAAAAGGGAAATTTCATTTTGCCATCTTCCCATATCAGACACTACACCTGTTTTAAGAGGGTAAAATTAAAAAATTAGTTAATGGTTTTCCCGAGTTCCAAATTTTTATTAAAAAAACCCTTTTAAAAAACCCCATCAGGGCCCTTTTATTTATTTTTCTTCCCGGGGTTTCCCATCTGTTTTACAACCATTTCACTAGTGACTGTGATATTCATAATTTTCTTCTAAATACCATAAAAATTTAAACTTTGGGAAAATTGTTGGGGGGTTTCCCGGGAAAAACTGGGGAGAAAATAATTATTAAAAGAGCAATTTTTATTCTTTTTGCCGTAAGGGCCCATAGTTTTTTTAAGGGAAATTTTTTTTCCTTTAAATTTTGTTTTATAGACCTGGAAAAAAAATTTTAAAATTTTTGAATCCTAGCAACTTTTTAAATTTTATAGTCCCCTTTTTCTTTTTTTTCTTTTCCCCTTTAATGTTTCCCCTTTAAAGTCAATATACTGATTCATAAGATGACCTCACCCCTTTTTTTGATACGCCCCATAAATTCCTTTCTTTTATGCCCTAGAGATATTTTGAGCCTTTTATTCATCCATTTTTTTGGGGCATTTTTATTTGATCAATTTTTTATGATAAAAGCCCGGGGCAGCATGTATAGTGTTCAGAAAAATGTCATATTGATAAACGTTCTTTTACCCCTAACAGGGTAAGGTTCTTTAAGCCCATCAATTTTGCCAAAAATCTTGGGGGCTTTTTATTTAGTTATCGCCTATCGGGATTTTCCCTTCAATGCTAAATGATGATTTGGGGGTCACAGAAACCCCGTTCCTGAAATTTTAAATTATTAAAAAATTCCCTTGTTTGCCAAACTAAGTCGGGGGAAGGATTTTTCCCTTTTAAATTCTTTTCACAAAAGCTTCAAAAAAAATCCTGAACTACTTCTAAGAAGTCAAAAAAATTTTAAATTCCCGGGCAAGAAATTCCAATCAATAGACTAAAGTTTGGGGGCTCCTAGAATTACCATTATCATGCCTTTTGGCCCAAAAATTCCTCCCATAGTAGTTCCCTTCCCCATCTAAATTTGGGGGGAGAATACCCTAAAATCAGTTTTTCATGCCCTCTGAAAACCCCCCCAAACAGACTTGATGTGTTTCCTTTTAATAAATTGCCTTTTTTGCAACAGTTCGGGGGATCTTGGGGCAAAAATGCCACCCCACCCCCCTTTCCCCATACTTTTATCTACTTGGAACAATTTAAAAAAATCCTAATATACATTCCGGGATCCCGAATTTTTTTTTAAACCACGTCCCCCATTGTTACATCAATGGAAAAAGACCAGCAACTAACTCAACCGTCCATCTTTTTTCCTACACTCGGCAATTTTCATAATAAAAATTGAAAGATTCCCCATGTTTCCACAACAGTTTCCACAGCAGTCTCTTTCTTCTTCATCGTTTCTACCTTTCCATTCGTCTTCTTGATTGTCAACTTCGTTCCCTGCTGTCCAGCCACTGACCAGTTTCCCTTCTTGACCTGAGGACTCAAAACAGGAGGACTACTACGAATCTTCTTGTTTTCCTCGGTCAGTCGCCGAATCTCCATCTTCGCCATCCTCAATTCTTCCTTAAGCTGTTGGTAAAGTTGCTCGATGGAGGGCATCTTGCTTCAATTCGTAGAGAGCGTGCAAACAGGTCTTCACAGAGCTAAGTACACATCACCACTGCGCAAAAGCCAACTCAATCAGGAGCGACTGCGCAGCACGTCCGCACGGCCCAATAGCGATGCGAACACTCGAAAAACACTCAAAAAATTTTTAATCCTTAAGATTTCATAGAGATGCACAACTCTCACAGTATACAACCCACAAAGCAAAGAAATACACCAGCTTATAGAGTGCCAACCAGCAATGTAATATATTTACATGCTGCATCAAACAGTTTTTTTAAGAAATAAAGAAGCAAAATACTTCAATAGCATGAACAATGCACTTTTTAACCACAGGCTACATTCACGGCAATGACGCATAACTATACGTAGTAGTAGTATTATAAAAACATGAAACTGTAAACTTTTCAATTACACTAACAGGGTTCTTCATGTTGTCTCCAAAAATAGCATACATTCAGAAGTATACTTAACCCACTGTGTTGTCATATCCCTCTGCAACACCACCGGATGATGATATATAAGCATCACTCTATACCCCTAATTGGCAAGTAGTATATGCATACATGTATAGTTCTTCACTGCCCTTACTTGGATGGGTACGTACTAAGGTGTTCAGCTATCACTGCCCTTACGTGGCAGGTATACACAAAGGTGTGTAGCTCTCAAGGTCCATACGTTAAGAGCTTATCCCTCTCTTATAAATTAACATTCTTAATATTAGCGCATAGGAGGCATGGGGAAATCAAAATTTTGACATAAAAAGTAGATACATGAATATGTATGAGTGGCATCCAACAAGGATGCAGCAAATTTTCAACCTGAGGTACACAGTCTAGTGGCTTAAAAAAAAAAGTACAGTTTTCAAAGAGGAAATTAAGGACAAAAACTCAAACCACGTGATAGAGCGGAAGAGACATGGGGTTATAAGAGTTGTAACATCTTACATTCAGGAAACACAACTTTTACTATAAAAACTGCAAGGAAAATTATAGGCTGGATAAGAACCGTCAAGAGACACATAGCCAATGATGATCACTCTTCAATACACCTGTACTTCTGAAACCGCAATGCTGTACACTACAGCCCCCATTTATAGTAGGCGAAATTCCAGACTGGGAAAATGTACCCTTGAACTTATACTACCGGCAACGAACTCCTAACTTACTGGGAACGCTTAATTTCCTTAAACTGCATTCCCCGGAGCCCAAACGACGAAGCTGTATTATAATTTACATCTGAATAATAATGGAGGGACTAATTCTGAATCTGTATACTTAAGTAGACGCTTACGAGAGCGGAAACCTCAGTAGATAATGTAAAACACCCTTGGTGAAAAGCAGGACTGCAAGAAGTACACGTCAATAAGCATAAAGGATGCAAGGCTGGTCAACGCCCTCTATTAAAGTATGAAGGCAATTATCAGCAGAGTCTTGTCTTCAAGAGGGAGCTAAACAAACTGCTCAAAGGCAGAACATTCCGCCCACAACCGAAAGGGCCTGGGTTGGATTTCTGAGCTGGGCAAGATCAGGTCTCCACACATCTGTTGCCCTTGTTCGCCTATAAGTAAACTAGTAAAACTGGGTGTTAGTTAAATGTTGTAGGTGACAACTACCAGAGACAAAGCTGTACAATGAAAAAAGATGAGACAGGGCAACTCTTAATCTATAAGTCAACAGTGTTAAAAAATATGCAATAAGCAGGTGGAGGAAGAGGAAGACAGGAAGGGAAAGAAATTGAAAGAACAAGACCGGAAGTGAGGAAGAAAGAAGATAAAGAGCAAGGCATGAAAAGGGAAGATAAATGGCAAAACATGAAGGAGGAAGATAAAAAGCAATACATTAGAAAGGAAAAAATTATATGAGAGGAAGAAACAAACGGAAGTGGGAAAGAAGAGGATGTGAAGGAGGAAGTGAGAAGAGGAAGAGGAAGATAAAGAGCAAGACTGGAAATAAGAAAGGAGAATATGTAGAGGAAGGAGCAAGATGACAGAGCAAGAGAGGAAGCAAATGAGCAAAAGGACGATAAAAGACAAGAGAGGAAGTAAAGCAACAAGAGAGGAAAGAAGAAGCAAGTGATACAATAGGTCAAGGTCAGACAAAATGCTCGGCTGCTCTGGTTTTTATCAAGGTTGGAGTTGCTATGTAATTTTCTTCTGACAACTGTTGACCGCGACCTGCCGCTCATCAAGTCATATACAACGGGCATGTTGTTTCCCCAATGTCAGACGCTACCCTCCCATTATGTAATCTACTTACTGGTATCTTATTACATCGAAATAAATGAAAATAGACTGAAAAATAAATTAAGTGGGTTACAAAACGGTGCAGTTTGAGGAGATGTGTGAAAATTACATACCAGCCTTCCTGAAGTAGCACCCAAAGGAGAACAAATTTAGATTTTGCCGCTTAAGCTGCTAGTTCACTGCGCATCCTATATCCAGCCTGTGGACGGTAGCGCAATAGCAAATGGATATACAAGTGGCTAACGCGACGGGCTGGAGTTTTGAGACTCTCTGACCGCGGGTTCAATCCCGGCCGGGGTATGGTTTGGATATACAAAAGCCCCAGGATCTAGGACCTAAAAGGGGTTAACTTGAATATATTTTTGTATACAGATTATTATTTACAAATTGGTATTTTATCCGCTGAAAGCAAATTTAAGAAATTTGCTAAAAATTGTGACACCTTGGAATATCACAATTTATTGTACAGTGCTCTCTCTATTCTTCAGTCAGTGGACAACCAAGTACCTTATGTTAAAGTGACTATTTAGTTTAACCATAATAACCAATCCTAAACATGGCCACCACAACACTCGTCGTAATTTACATTTGTAAGTACAGGTAGCTCGTAACATGTTCATTGTCATCTTTCTCTTATTGATTTGTTCTTCATATCTCGAAGTTTACATTGAAGCATAATGCATAATATGATACACATTGCAATACACTGCCTAATACACAGCTGTTTCGTACAATCAAGTATACCTAGTGAAGGATCTCCGAGGTCATCGCTCCCGTGGCCCGGTCTCAAACCAGATATTCTGAGTAATGGTCTGATCAACTTGATTGCTATTTGTGGCAGGTATTGTATGTTCGGCACCACAGCCCAGCTCACCAGGAAATTCTTGCAGAAATTTGTCACGTTCCATTTAAAAGCTTAACTGCATACAAGATGTGACAAGGTTGCACTTCGCCATTAACAATATACTGCATTACTGTATTAAACTGAAAATTACTACTATAACTCCCCAACCAACATCTATATAATATATAAATAACTATCGTATAAATGTCGCTCCATTTTAATTAAATCAGCATCGAAATGTTAATTCATTTGCAAATATTTTCAGTAGCTTAATGTTAGAATTCCCAAATATTCGTTCGTGCATATACATAGATTTTATGCTACAGTATGGATCAAATTATACTTAATAATAGTGTCTAGGTGGATTGTGACCTTAATGTCCCCATGACAATACAGCCTACTACTTATAGCACTTATTATGTAGTCTTTGTTTTGCATTTATTATTTAGACCATACCTAAATATATTAGTTGTCGAAAACTAATAATGCAAAAAAAAAAAAAAAAATCTAAACAAGACAGATTGGGGCCTAACCTCATTTAAGTACCTTAATTACGCAAGCCTCAACGTCAATCCCTTAACGCTTCTTGTAAACTTGTAAAAAATATTTTTTCTAAGTTAAGTTCTGTTAGGTTAACTAAACCTATAAAAAATTAAAGAACAGAAATTGCAATAGCGTGGCTAGAACAATTTACAAATAACCCGACTTGACACGACACGTCTGGCAACGTGGAAGCCGCCAAGCACAATGGAAACGTTCAAATCCGCTTGTATGTCACTCGTGGTGCGAGAAAGATGTATAATGAAGACAGGTTGCGTCATGGATCTGCAGATTTTAAATGTACCATGCACGTTACTGAGCAGAGAGACCTTTTAAGGCTTAAAGAGCAAGCCTCACCCTCGCCAGCTGACTGACTACCCACCAATGTGTTCTCACCACATCCCGCCCCATCAACCTCCACATGCTGACCGCCAAAGAACGCCTCACGACTACCAACATACTCAAAATATCCTAAGCATTCTCATGTGAAAAACGCAGTTATTATCACTTAAGAGCGTTGAAAAAGTCACGTACGTAAATTAATACGAAGTTCATTTTCCGGCGTTCAGTCTTTCAGCATTTTCTGTCTGCCAAGACGCTGCATTATTGAGAAAACATAAATTTTGTGAGTACCGAGTACTGTAATAGTTGTTACGGTCTGTTAGAGAGGGCCACAGTGTGAGGCTGAAGTACAGTTATTCATATTAAATAACGAGTCTTAATGGAGTTCAAGTAATATGTAATCTACTAGGTCTCATATTTTCATCTAAGACTAAGATAACTTATCTAAGATACTGACAAGCAAACGACATGACCCACACATCTCTTTGCAGGTTGTAAACATCAGCTACTTAAAATCTTACATATAGAATAACAAGGCACAATACCGCGATTGGAACAATACACAATAACTTGTACATAGAAGACTGAAACATGAGGACGTTTCGGTCCTACTTGTACTATTATCTAAAGTCTACGTCTTAGTGTAGACGCAGACTTCAGTAAATCCACCATACCACAGTTACATATGAAATGCTAAGATAGACTAAATGCTCTCAGAGGTGTTGTTGGCTACAACCTCAATTAATATGAAAATGTAGGAATAATAAGAATGATGTACACAAGTCTATATTAGATCCTTGATTGATTATGTTGCTCCCATCTTAATATTATCCAAAGAAAATTATATCCGACCCTACGAGCTGATGCAAAATGAAACCCTCTTAATTTAAGAACATAAGAACATAAGAAAGGAGGAACACTGCAGGAGGCCTGCTGGCCCATACTAGGCAGGTCCTTTACAATTCATCCCACTAACAAAACATTTACCCAACCCAATTTTCAATGCTACCCAAGAAATAAGCTCTGATGTGAAAGTCCCACTCAAATCCAACCCTTCCCACTCATGTACTTATCCAACCTAGATTTGAAACTACCCAAAGTCCTAGCCTCAATAACCCAACTAGGTAGACTGTTCCACTCATCAACTACCCTATTTCCAAACCAATACTTTCCTATGTCCTTTCTAAATCTAAACTTATCTAATTTAAATCCATTACTGCGGGTTCTCTCTTGGAGAGACATCCTCAAGACCTTATTAATATCCCCTTTATTAATACCTATCTTCCACTTATACACTTCGATCAGGTCTCCCCTCATTCTTCGTCTAACAAGTGAATGTAACTTAAGAGTCTTCAATCTTTCTTCATAAGGAAGATTTCTGATGCTATGTATTAATTTAGTCATCCTACGCTGAATGTTTTCTAACGAATTTATGTCCATTTTGTAATACGGAGACCAGAACTGAGCTGCATAATCAAGGTGAGGCCTTACTAATGATGTATAAAGCTGCAGTATGACCTCTGGACTTCTGTTGCTTACACTTCTTGATATAAATCCCAGTAATCTATTTGCCTTATTACGTACGCTTAGGCATTGCTGTCTTGGTTTAAGGTTGCTGCTCACCATAACCCCCAAGTCCTTTTCGCAATCTGTATGGCTAAGTTCTACATCATTTAATTTATAAGTACTAGGGTTATGGGCACTCCCAAGCTTCAGAACCTTGCACTTATCTACATTGAACTGCATCTGCCACTTTTCTGACCAAGAATAGAGTTTGTTTAAGTCCTCCTGAAGTTCCCTAACATCTACGTTTGAATCAATTATCCTACCTATCTTTGTGTCATCGGCGAATTTGCTCATATCACTAGTAATTCCCTCATCAAGATCATTGATATATATTATAAACAACAACGGGCCCAAGACTGATCCCTGTGGAACGCCACTTGTTACAGATCCCCACTCGGATTTAACCCCATTTATGGACACTCTCTGCTTCCTGTCAGTGAGCCATGACTCGATCCACGAGAGCACTTTTCCCCCAATGCCATGGGCTGCCACTTTCTTTAACAGTCTATGGTGCGGAACTCTATCAAAAGCCTTACTAAAATCTAAGTAAATAATATCAAATTCTTTATTGTGGTCAACAGCCTCAAAAGCTTTACTGAAGAAAGTTAATAAATTAGTTAGACAAGACCGGCCTCTTGTGAATCCATGCTGAGTATCATTAATCAAGCTATGCTTATCGAGATGGCTTCTTATAATCTCAGCTATAATTGACTCTAGTAATTTGCCTACAATTGAGGTCAGGCTTATTGGGCGGTAATTTGACGGTAACGACTTGTCCCCTGTTTTAAAAATAGGAGTTACATTAGCCATCTTCCACATATCAGACACTACACCTGTTTGAAGAGATAAATTAAAAATATTAGTTAATGGTTCACAGAGTTCCATTTTGCATTCCTTAAGAACCCTTGAAAAAACCTCATCAGGACCCGGCGACTTATTTTGCTTCAGTCTGTCTATCTGCCTCACAACCATCTCACTAGTGACTGTGATGTTACATAATTTATCTTCTTCTAGCCCACTGTAAAAATTAATTACTGGAATATTGTTAGTGTCTTCCTGTGTAAAAACTGAGAGAAAATAATCATTTAAAATCAAGCACATTTCATTCTCATTGTCAGTAAGGTGCCCATAGTTATTTTTAAGGGGACCTATCTTATCTCTAACTTTTGTTCTATAGACCTGGAAAAAACTTTTTGGGTTAGTTTTAGAATCCCTAGCAACTTTAATTTCATAGTCCCTTTTAGCTTTTCTTATCCCCTTTTTAATGTCCCTCTTAATGTCAATATACTGATTCATAAGATGACCCTCACCTCTTTTGATACGCCTATAAATTCCTTTCTTATGCCCTAGTAGATATTTGAGCCTATTATTCATCCATTTTGGGTCATTTCTATTTGATCTAATTTCTTTATATGGGATAAACGCTCTTTGAGCAGCATGTATAGTGTTCAGAAAACTGTCATATTGATAGCTCTCTTCGTTACCCCAGTCAACAGATGATAAGTGTTCTTTAAGCCCATCGTAATCTGCTAAGCGAAAATCTGGGACTGTTACTGAGTTATCGCTACTATCGTACTTCCATTCAATGCTAAATGTAATTGATTTGTGGTCGCTAGCACCCAGTTCCTCTGAAATTTCTAAATTATTAACAAGGGATTCATTGTTTGCCATAACTAAGTCAAGCAGGTTATTTCCCCTTGTAGGTTCTGTCACAAACTGCTTCAAAAAACAATCCTGAAATACTTCTAAGAAGTCGTTGTTGGCCGTCCTAAAACTACTAGTAATTCTTATTACGAGGAAGAATCTTGGTATTCCTAGTATCAGTGATACAAAAATTGAGATCATCATAGCACTTCGTATTAGAATGTTAAGAAATAAACCGGTCACCATAAATCTTATTAAATGTCTATAGTAAATAAACACAAATGTAAAAGAAAACATGCAACTATATTAAGCTTCATAACCTGCACGAACTATCTGTATTCATTTAATATTACATATCTTAAAGCTCTTCTCAAGAAGCTATCACCAGTAATCCCTTCCTTAAATCACTTGCAAAGGCAAGTGCCCAAGAAGAGATATCTCGCTTAACTATTTGCAATAATATATCCCAGATTATATATAAAAATAGATCTAAGCAAGAGTCGACTGGCAGGGCTGCATCTGCTCTTACTGACACCTCCCTAGATAAGAACTATAGCAAACATGTTGGGCTCGACGTAACAATTAACAACTGGACTTCTACACTGCAAACCGAATTGTTTACCATCCTAATGGAACTAACGTTAACGTATGAAGTGTGTTTGATTCTTTCACTATTACTGATTTTTAGTCATAACTGAAGGCGAATGACTTGTATGACTCGAACAAGTTCATTAGAAAAGTCAGATATTAAAAAATCGAAGAAAAGGAAATTGATGTACAATTCTTACGTATTCCACCACTAGGGTATATCTGAGTCAAACACTTGGATTATTTGGATGTAATTAATTAATTAATCTATCATAGAAATGCAGCTGGAAGTCTGAGCAGATCTATATAACTCACTATGATAATATGAACGTACAGCCGATAAGCATATTTATGGAGCAACTTATAATGTAAACAGACTGGCTGATGTTGTAGCCAGGTTTAGGCTTAGTTACAAGCGCTTCTGGAGAGAAATAGTGTGAAAATGTACACAAAAACACAAATGCAGTGTAATAAGAACCTTTATTGACAACGTTTCGGCCTACTGCGTGGGCGAAAAGCTGTCAGTAGTTTCTCATTACATGGCATTTGTGTGTCTGTTTACAGGTACTTCTAGCGGTCTGGCATACACAAAGATTATGATCAATTTAAATGCAAGGTATGTGGTCAATCTTATGGTCACTTTCTTGAACACTTGATTGTCCACTTTCTGAAGAATATAAACAGTACAATAACTTATGTGATTTGCCAAGAAATTTTATCAGTGGAAAAACGATACCAGATATAATAAGCAAATATCCTAATTAAGATGACAAAACAAAATGGAAATGGAAATCCAGATGTACTCCTGTTAACCCTTTTGGGGTCTAGTTCCTAGGCATATTGTGTATCCATTTGCTGTAGCATTACTTTCCAAAGGATGGATATGAGGTGCACAATAAACTAATAGCTACGGCGGCAAAATCTAAAATAATAATAATAAAACAAAATGTTGTGCTGCCCCAGCTGACATCCTTTGTATATATATATAACTGCAATGCAGAGAAACAAAATAATGAGGTTTGATCTAAGGGAAGGGTAGCTCCAATTCTTTGCATGAAGAGCCCTTCACCGGCATCAAGGCAGTTTTTTTCTCGAATTTACCTGTAAAGCTTCCTGCACTCCTGTCGTGAGTGTGGTGACCCTCGTAACCCCGGGGATGCGTGAGAAGCGATAACCTTGCTACCAATAATGAGAGTAGCACACGCTACCCCCAGGTTTTCAGCAGTCTCAGAACACTGCCATAACACACTTCATATAAAGGCGTCACTCACACCGAGTGGAGAGAAAGTGTAGCCTCTCACGACAGTTACCACAACACAGGCAACACCCTACTAAGTATATGCTTGCAGCCAGCGAGAGACGCAAGACTCGCTGAAGCTTTATATACACTTGACGAGCAACACAACACAACCAATGTAAGACAAACAGGTTAAGAGCCAGAGTGCCACACACGTCACTTTCCATTACAGACACCTGACAAGCAACATAACCAATATAAGCGAAACAGTGCCAGAGTACAACACAAGTCACCTTTCATTATAGGCATTGAAGATATGACAACACAACCAATGTAAGCCAGACAGATTATGGACTACCAGAGAACAACTCACGTCATCATCATCATCGATTATAGACTTCTGACAAGAACACAATATAATCATTAAAAGTCAAACAGGTTACGGGGCAGAATGCAACTCAAGTCTTCACTGTTAACCAAACAGGTTAAGAGTCAGAGCTTAACACATGTCACCATGACTTATAGATCCTTGAAAAGCAAAACAACAATGCAATATAAGCAAAAGAGGCTAAAAAGGCCGGAGTGTAACATGTCACCTTGGAATATCATGAGTGACATGGTCCACCGCGGCGAGTGAGGGCTATGAGCCCACTACTGTACACACTCCACAAGGGAGTGTCGATAATAACCAGCGCAGCCAGCCACTACACCTACATAATCCTCTCTACATTATGTGATCTCACACAAGTGTATTTTACACAAACCCTCTTAGGGAGCTGCCTTGATGTAAGTGAAGAGCTCTTCATCAAAAGACTCAGAACAATCCTCTCTTTGGATCGAATCAGATTACCTGACATTCCCCACGGCGCTGCATAACCCTCACGGGTTTACCACTATCCCCATGAATGCAACAGACCTTTCCCTATCAAATACTTTCACAAATACTACAAAAAATACAACTATTAATTCCGGTTATGTATAAAATTACACTATATACATTTGCCTGTAAAATATCTACCACCAGCTTCAAGGCTTCTAGTCTTGCAACAGACTGACGCCAAGTTTCTTTCACTGCTTGAGCAGCCAGATTGTTGCTGCCAGCGGTCTGCAGACCTAAACAGCCATCACAACCTGACTGATCTAGCACTGGTTATTAATCAGGCTGTTGCTGCTGGAGACCCGCCGCCCCAGATATCTATCACAGTCTGGTTGATCTGGCACCTGGCGAATGAATCTTAAAACTCCAGGCCATGCCAGCATCAAGGTGCTCCCTTGAAAGTCTAGGGTAAAGAAACCAAGACAGAGTTACTGCTACAGGTACATGCACCTCGCTCGTTTTAATATATTACTCGAAGGAAACAACCTGACGCGGGTATTAATCATGGTACTTCATTTACATTCAAAATGGAGCAGATACGAAGACTATACTGATCACTGGGCAGGTGTTCATCAATATTTGCCATAGGTGGTGGTGGTGGTTGTGGTGGTACCAGGTAACTACCACTACTATCACAGATAGCTAATAAGTATCACATCAGGTAAGATCATCACAGATAACATCAACCAAATCATGTAACAACCACGACCCCCAGGCACATCTACCACCCTGGGAAACAACCTCTATCCAAGGCAACAACCATATTTAACAACAAAGGTGATGAATGGTTTTGAAAACCGACAAGTTGAAGAATTGAGACACTTATGCAACATATGGGAATCTTTATTGAAAAAGCGTTTCGTCACACAGTGGCTTTGTATTGGACTGATGAAGCCACTGTGTGGCGAAACGTTTCTTCAATAAAGATTCACATATGTTGCATAAGTGTCTCAATTCTTCAACAACAAAAGTCAATATAGGTGACTGCAACACCACATGACCTCGCACTACACATTCTATTTAACTTCACGAAACTTGAGAGTACCGCCTGAGCCGCGAGTTGTGAACACATCATGTGAACGGTACGGCAAACACGAACATGGAGGTCAGATCCCATTAGGTACAGTTATATATTTTGGGCATTTCATAGATTACATTCATATTATATAGTTAATTATCTAGTTGATGAAGTATTTGGATATAGTCTCATGATTCCAGTTTTTTTTTATCATTAACAAAGAAAAAAATTGCCTTTTTTTGTAGAATTTGTTTAAGCCTATACTGAAGGGTCGAATTTAAAAAAAAAAAATAAAATATAAAGTTCTAGTGTGTAGCCACGTGTTTGTCCACACATTATGAATTTCACATGACAGACCGACATGCAAAATGAACTTCCAAAGGTATTTTATAAGTCTTACCTGTGGCATACCTGTAACCGATTTTGGGGGTTCTACTCTCCCAGGCCGGCCTGGGGCCAGGCTTCCCTATTTCGCCTTGAATTTAATATATCTTTGGTAAACTTTCAAGAGCCCGCTCCTGGGTCAGGCAACCTGTCTGGCACTTGCCTGGCCACCCAGGCTGTTGCTGTTGGCTGTCCGCTGCCCCACAGCATGCATCATACCCTGGCTGTTCAGTCACGTTATTGCCGTTATCCTGCTGTCTACTGATCTTGTTACTTTCTCCAAATACATGTATTTGATTCCTTTCACTATGAATAATAATAGATTAGTTAGCCCTAACTACACTATTCTACTTCCTTCCAAATTAATTTACCAATTCTTTTCTGATACGAGTTTGAAATCTGGAAATTAATTTGTAAAAGTATGCTGAATGCGCATTATATTCATGGGGAAGCGCTAAATCCATAAAGCTTATGCAACCTGGGCAGCTGGATGGGTGAGAGTTGATCGGGTTTGATCAGTTTATATAAAGATAACTAATTACCTGGAGCAGGAGTACTTCACCTGGGAAACACAAACATGTAGTGTAATGAGCTGCTTTATTGACTATGTTTCGCCCACACAGTATGTTTTCCAAGGTCGCATGAAAAAAAAAGTGTGGGCGAAACGTTGTCAATAAAGGATCTCATACTGCATGTAATTTAATATATATATATATATTTTTTTTTTTTTTATTATCACACCGGCCGATTCCCACCAAGGCAGGGTGGCCCGAAAAAGAAAAACTTTCACCATCATTCACTCCATCACTGTCTTGCCAGAAGGGTGCTTTACACTACAGTTTTTAAACTGCAACATTAACACCCCTCCTTCAGAGTGCAGGCACTGTACTTCCCATCTCCAGGACTCAAGTCCGGCCTGCCGGTTTCCCTGAATCCCTTCATAAATGTTACTTTGCTCACACTCCAACAGCACGTCAAGTATTAAAAACCATTTGTCTCCATTCACTCCTATCAAACACGCTCACGCATGCCTGCTGGAAGTCCAAGCCCCTCGCACACAAAACCTCCTTTACCCCCTCCCTCCAACCCTTCCTAGGCCGACCCCTACCCCGCCTTCCTTCCACTACAGACTGATACACTCTTGAAGTCATTCTGTTTCGCTCCATTCTCTCTACATGTCCGAACCACCTCAACAACCCTTCCTCAGCCCTCTGGACAACAGTTTTGGTAATCCCGCACCTCCTCCTAACTTCCAAACTACGAATTCTCTGCATTATATTCACACCACACATTGCCCTCAGACATGACATCTCCACTGCCTCCAGCCTTCTCCTCGCTGCAACATTCATCACCCACGCTTCACACCCATATAAGAGCGTTGGTAAAACTATACTCTCATACATTCCCCTCTTTGCCTCCAAGGACAAAGTTCTTTGTCTCCACAGACTCCTAAGTGCACCACTCACTCTTTTTCCCTCATCAATTCTATGATTCACCTCATCTTTCATAGACCCATCCGCTGACACGTCCACTCCCAAATATCTGAATACGTTCACCTCCTCCATACTCTCTCCCTCCAATCTGATATTCAATCTTTCATCACCTAATCTTTTTGTTATCCTCATAACCTTACTCTTTCCTGTATTCACCTTTAATTTTCTTCTTTTGCACACCCTACCAAATTCATCCACCAATCTCTGCAACTTCTCTTCAGAATCTCCCAAGAGCACAGTGTCATCGGCAAAGAGCAGCTGTGACAACTCCCACTTTGTGTGTGATTCTTTATCTTTTAACTCCACGCCTCTTGCCAAGACCCTCGCATTTACTTCTCTTACAACCCCATCTATAAATATATTAAACAACCACGGTGACATCACACATCCTTGTCTAAGGCCTACTTTTACTGGGAAAAAATTTCCCTCTTTCCTACATACTCTAACTTGAGCCTCACTATCCTCGTAAAAACTCTTCACTGCTTTCAGTAACCTACCTCCTACACCATACACTTGCAACATCTGCCACATTGCCCCCCTATCCACCCTGTCATACGCCTTTTCCAAATCCATAAATGCCACAAAGACCTCTTTAGCCTTATCTAAATACTGTTCACTTATATGTTTCACTGTAAACACCTGGTCCACACACCCCCTACCTTTCCTAAAGCCTCCTTGTTCATCTGCTATCCTATTCTCCGTCTTACTCTTAATGCTTTCAATTATAACTCTACCATACACTTTACCAGGTACACTCAACAGACTTATCCCCCTATAATTTTTGCACTCTCTTTTATCCCCTTTGCCTTTATACAAAGGAACTATGCATGCTCTCTGCCAATCCCTAGGTACCTTACCCTCTTCCATACATTTATTAAATAATTGCACCAACCACTCCAAAACTATATCCCCACCTGCTTTTAACATTTCTATCTTTATCCCATCAATCCCGGCTGCCTTACCCCCTTTCATTTTACCTACTGCCTCACGAACTTCCCCCACACTCACAACTGGCTCTTCCTCACTCCTACAAGATGTTATTCCTCCTTGCCCTATACACGAAATCACAGCTTCCCTATCTTCATCAACATTTAACAATTCCTCAAAATATTCCTTCCATCTTCCCAATACCTCTACCTCTCCATTTAATAACTCTCCTCTCCTATTTTTAACTGACAAATCCATTTGTTCTCTAGGCTTTCTTAACTTGTTAATCTCACTCCAAAACTTTTTCTTATTTTCAACAAAATTTGTTGATAACATCTCACCCACTCTCTCATTTGCTCTCTTTTTACATTGCTTCACCACTCTCTTAACTTCTCTCTTTTTCTCCATATACTCTTCCCTCCTTGCATCACTTCTACTTTGTAAAAACTTCTCATATGCTAACTTTTTCTCCCTTACTACTCTCTTTACATCATCATTCCACCAATCGCTCCTCTTCCCTCCTGCACCCACTTTCCTGTAACCACAAACTTCTGCTGAACACTCTAACACTACATTTTTAAACCTACCCCATACCTCTTCGACCCCATTGCCTATGCTCTCATTAGCCCATCTATCCTCCAATAGCTGTTTATATCTTACCCTAACTGCCTCCTCTTTTAGTTTATAAACCTTCACCTCTCTCTTCCCTGATGCTTCTATTCTCCTTGTATCCCATCTACCTTTTACTCTCAGTGTAGCTACAACTAGAAAGTGATCTGATATATCTGTGGCCCCTCTATAAACATGTACATCCTGAAGTCTACTCAACAGTCTTTTATCTACCAATACATAATCCAACAAACTACTGTCATTTCGCCCTACATCATATCGTGTATACTTATTTATCCTCTTTTTCTTAAAATATGTATTACCTATAACTAAACCCCTTTCTATACAAAGTTCAATCAAAGGGCTCCCATTATCATTTACACCTGGCACCCCAAACTTACCTACCACACCCTCTCTAAAAGTTTCTCCTACTTTAGCATTCAAGTCCCCTACCACAATTACTCTCTCACTTGGTTCAAAGGCTCCTATACATTCACTTAACATCTCCCAAAATCTCTCTCTCTCCTCTGCATTCCTCTCTTCTCCAGGTGCATACACGCTTATTATGACCCACTTCTCGCATCCAACCTTTACTTTAATCCACATAATTCTTGAATTTACACATTCATATTCTCTTTTCTCCTTCCATAACTGATCATTTAACATTACTGCTACCCCTTCCTTTGCTCTAACTCTCTCAGATACTCCAGATTTAATCCCATTTATTTCCCCCCACTGAAACTCTCCTACCCCCTTCAGCTTTGTTTCGCTTAGGGCCAGGACATCCAACTTCTTTTCATTCATAACATCAGCAATCATCTGTTTCTTGTCATCCGCACTACATCCACGCACATTTAAGCAACCCAGTTTTATAAAGTTTTTCTTCTTCTCTTTTTTAGTAATTGTATACAGGAGAAGGGGTTACTAGCCCATTGCTCCCGGCATTTTAGTCGCCTCATACGACACGCATGGCTTACGGAGGAAAGATTCTTTTCCACTTCCCCATGGACAATAGAAGAAATAAAAAAGAACAAGAGCTATTTAGAAAAAGGAGAAAAACCTAGATGTATGTATATATATATATGCATGTGCGTGTCTGTGAAGTGTGACCAAAGTGTAAGTAGGAGTAGCAAGATATCCCTGTTATCTTAGCGTGTTTATGAGACAGAAAAAGAAACCAGCAATCCTACCATCATGCAAAACAGTTACAGGTTTTTGTTTCACAGTCATCTGGCAGGACGGTAGTACTTCCCTGGGTGGTTGCTGTCTACCAACCTACTACCTATATATATATATATATATGAGTATATATATACATATATATATATATATATATATATATATATATATATATATATATATATATATATATATATATATATATATCGTGCCGAATAGGTAAAACTGGTCAATTAGCAAGAACTCCTTCAAAATTAAGTCCTTCCTAAAATTTTCTCTTAAACGTTTAAAGATATATTTTTTTCCATTTAAGTTAATGTAAAAATTAATAATTTTGTACCAAAACAGCCTTAGAAAACTTACCTAACCTTATTAAAACAAGCGCAATTTAGTTTAGCCTAATCCAACTAAATACATTTTAGATAAGTTTATAATAATTTCATAATAAACAAACACAATAAAATATATTTTTTTTTTAAGTTCAGAATGATTTTTGCGAAATTATTGCATACACAAATTTTCGCTTGCGTTATTTGGCAAGAAAAGCTTTGCTATTTAAGCCAAAATCTCAAATTTTACCTATTCGGCACACACACACACATTATATATATATATATATATATATATATATATATATATATATATATATATATATATATATATATATATATATATATATATATGCCGAATAGGTAAAACTTGCCGGGCAAGTGCTCTAAAATTCCTCGGAGAGCTGGGTGAAAAGCTCATCAGAGAAACCAAAGATCACAGAGCGTCCAGCTTCCTCTTTCAGAGTGTGTGTTGCGATCCAGAGAGAAAATGCCTGCAGCATTCTGGGCACGCGGCCCACTGCCGGGGAGCTGGATGAAGTGTTTGAGATGTAGGCTCTGAGATGTTATTTATGTTGTTCTCACTTCTATTGTATCTTTCTTAATGTATTTTGTCTTGAAATGTACAAGAGAAAATTTTAGAAAGGACTTAATTTTAAAAGAGTTCTTGCTAACTGACCAGTTTTACCTAATCTACATTTAATCCTTATTTAATACCATTTGTCTCCAGTCCTTCACAAGCCTCAGGACATCCCTTTGAAAGTTGAGACTACATAACACATTTTTCTGGAAATTCCCACAACAAATAACCACATCACGTGGTTAAATATAAAAGTCACCACACCAGGGAGTATCACCCATTTCACACAAAAAGCACTGTACTACTCGACACCCACCACACAGCAACTTCAACACTAAACCTACACCTGCCATAAACGAGTTAGTTGTTACACGTGCCACAAACGAGTTAGTTGTTACAGGTCAGATGGTCTGCAGCACAGAGCTTAGCTGTTAGGTTACCGACTAACCACGCCGCAGGTGATTTTCTTACTCTGATTTACTGCACAGGTCTGTGTTCATTCAAAACCTTGCTCACGGTGCTCTTAACTCACCGCTTCCACACAAGTTTATGTTGACCAATGAGGTGATGGCTTGGCTTTAAACTGTGTATATTATATGTATGAATGTTAACACACGTATGAGCACATGAATATATATATATGAAAAGGAGCACTGGTATATGCATGTCGTGAGCATAGGTAATTGTATGAATGCGAACACAGGTATATGTATGTGAACATAGATAAATACGAGCACGGTATACTCCACAACTCAAGTCAAGTTTGATAACTACTCTCAACTTGATTACCCACTTCATTTAACCAGGTCACATTATCAGCAGTGACAAGACAATGATAGAAGTTCTCAGGCACTTAATGTCATGGGTAATTGGTCAAAATTATTAGCTTAGCCTTGGGTGTAGAATTTGTGTTTTTCATACTGTTACATACTGCAGTGCACTGCAGGTAAACTACTGTGCACCAGGGACGTTGTCAGGAAGGACGGGAGGGGAGGGGGCAAGACTGCTTGCTCCTCATCCTTGCGTGCAATTCTTATCTATGTGAAATCCTTCAGTGCGCCCTTATACCTACAGTTTGGTTCAAAGTTCTAACAGCTACTGACTACACAAGCAAGTCCATAAGTTTAATAATAGGCAAGAGATTAATGATTCAGAAAACTTTACGGAAGATCTTGTTTATTTAAAAAATAACTTGAATGTAATTTTATCAGAATATAATCTTGCTGCTTAAGACATTGGTACAACAGCCTCAATATCAGAAGAAAAGACGAAAGGTTAAAATGAAATTCGCAGACGAAAACAAATGCCGAAAAAAATGAAAGTAAGAGTTCAGAAACTCAATTCAAAACCAATTTTTTTTTTATGTTCTAGACTGCCTTACTGAAAACATAAGGAGATATGAGGCAGCAAGAGACTGGAGCCAAATTTCAGTGTATGGCGAAAATATACTGTAATGATCATCGATGATGTAAAAGAAAATGTAAAAAAAAAAAAAAAAGCAAGCTGGAAATCCCAGTAGATGTCTCCAAGGATCGACTAAAAGAATTACAGAAAACAATTCATCCAGCAAATCTTGAAAAACACTTACTAGTTACAGTTACTTAACAATACACATTTATACAAATTTATTTCAATATGATACATTGTTTATACAGTAATGGGCGACACCTGAGTGCATGTTAAAAGTCCATAATTATGCAGAGCATTTCCTTTATATTATTTAACGCTTAACGCTTTACTCCCAAATGTACCCACTGAGTTAAGAATATTTTTCACTTCCAGTTGCGTTTGCAGAGGTAAAGTTCTTTCAGTACTCTGGGAAGAGTACAGAAAAAAAACCTGTGCTGAGATCAAGTGTGTGTCAAAATCGACTAGATAGATTCGGTGTTTGGTAACGGAAGCTGATATGACAAAAAACATGATTTTAATGACATTATTGTGTTAATACAGCGGGTGTTTAGCTTAAGTGACCTCACCATAACAAGACAAAATATGCAGACAGGTACTGTGAAAGCTCGGCCACCCCACAGTAACCAGTCAACAGCAGTAGACAGGTGATGTTGGTTAGGTGACACAACCATAATAATTCAACAGCCGTAGACATCACATTTATCCTGGGGAAGCGCTGAACCCGTAGGGGTCACACAGCACCTAGGTTAAAGGGAGGCAATAAGGTTTGGTTCAAGAAAAGAAAAGGAAGTTCATCTCCTCGGATTAAGAACCCCCCCCCACCAGAATCAATGAGGTTGTGGTACCTAGTAGTCTCTCGACAAATGGAGGAGTCTGTTTTGAGGGTGTTCGGAGAGTCAACGCTCCAGCCGCTCGGTCCATGACCAGCCAGGCCTCCCGGTGGACGAAGGCCTGATCAACCAGGCTGTTACTGCTGGCCTCACGTAGTCTAGCGCACGAATCACATACCGGTTGATCTGGGACTGTCTTAAGGAACCTGCTCGGTTCTCTCTCCAAAACAACTTGGCATATATATACTGACGCCGCTTTTTAGAGAGGCTATAAAATTGATTAACTGACCCTCATGACCTCATGCAAGGTATGTACACCGAGGGTCGTGCGTGTGTATGTAAACCTAGCTATGTTTACCTGTCATATTTCATCACATAATGAATATAGCTAGCTATGTTTACCTGTCATACTTCATCACACAGAATGAACAATAACTAGCTATGTTTACCTGTCATATTCCATCATACAGAATGAACAATAACTAGCTATGTTTACCTGTCATATTCCATCATACAGAATGAACAATAACTAGCTATGTTTACCTGTCATATTCCATCATACAGAATGAACAATAACTAGCTATGTTTACCTGTCATATTCCATCATACAGAATGAACAATAACTAGCTATGTTTACCTGTCATATTCCATCATGCAGAATGAACACAAGCTAGCTATGTTTACCTGTTACATTTCATCACACAGAATAAGTTTAATAGATGAAGTGATGAAATCTGCCAACCTGAGCTGGGAGACTTCAGTGTGGCGACGACGTTACCTGGAGGTTATTCCGGGGATCAACGCCCCCGCGGCCCGGTCCATGACCAGGCCTCCCGATGGATCAGGGCCTGATCAATTAGGCTGTTACTGCTGGCCGCACGCAGTCCAACGTACGAACCACAGCCCGGCTGATCCGGCACTGACTTTAGGTATCTGTCCAGCTCTCTCTTGAAGGCAGCCAGGGGTTTATTGGCAATTCCCCTAATGCTTGATGGGAGGCTGTTGAACAGTTTTGGGCCCCGGACACTTACGGTGTTTTCCCTTAGTGTACCAATGGCGCAACTACTTTTTATTGGGGGCATTTTGCATCGCCTGCCCAGTCTTTTACTTTCGTAGGGAGTGATTTCTGTCGCCAAGGATTCCACTGTGGGTTTAGTATGTAGTGATGGGGGGATGAAGGTGTATCGTTAGAATAAGGGGAAGCTATAAATTCGTAGGGGTCATACAACACTTGTGGAATCGGAGGTAATCAATCGTTATAATAACGGGAAAGCTATAACCTTTTAGGGGTCATACAACACTTATGGAATGGGGGGTAATCAGGTCTGATACAAGCAGGGTACTTCCAGTTCCTTTGATCAAGAGCCCTTCTTCAGCATTAAAACCACCACCCTCAAAGGGAGAGAGGGTGTCGAGTTAAAAGAGCACTAGAACCAGGCTGTTAATCAGAGCTCTGGTTAATAAATTAAGGAAGCTCTCAGACCCACTTAACAACCTCCCCCCCAACACACACCACTTAAATCTCAACAAGTTAAAAAACTATCCACATAAGAAACATGTAAATACATTTGGCATGAGAGAGGAAAGGTACGTCATAAATAGCAGAAAAGCCAAGTCTGGGTCCAAGCTACGAGGCGAAAAATTATCGTATCCGACCATAGGTAAACAACAGACAAGAGGGAAGTGAGTAAGGATAAATTGAAAGAAAAAACGATGAAAGTAGGTAAGTTAAGAGGCGAAGCACGAGGGTAAGAGAAGCAAAAATACAGGAGTAAAAAACTAAGAAGAAAAATGAGAATCTGAGAAAAGGAAGAACTAAGTGTAAAAGGTGTAGGGAAAGCGTGAGGCTCCACCGAGGAGTGAAAGGGAGAACAGTAGCGGACTGTTGGTAGTACCGGATGTACTCACCACCAACTTGGGGTGACCGACAGCCACCACAACACACACACACACACCCTCATTCACCTTCCACTCAAACACACCATTATTAAGTACACTCGCTATCTTTTAATTATTGCCGCCTCAAAGGCTAGTTTTGTGTGCAGCTCAGGCTCATCCACTGAGCGGTAGCGCTAGGAGTTAAATGCCTCACAAAAAAGTCTTATCAAACCACATTAGTTAGATACTTCCTGATATTGTTGAGTAAACAAAACCCAAGTTAAGGCTTATAGTTTCATAACATAACATTTGATATAATTAGTTCATGTACAAATTAAAGAAGGCAGATATTGTATTACCACTGACGTGAACATTCCCCAAATTGCTTATAATTTATTACAGTTTCAATCTAGGGGCCATCGTAATACTGATGTTTGACATATTGACATTATCTTCTCTTCTTTTTAGTTAACTCATTGAAGATACATAATTTGCAATGCTGTCAATAAGGATATAAAAGCTTCAGAGCTACCATTAATGACAAATGTTCAATCAATTGATAAGCTTGCCCTTGGCTCAAACGTTTGACATATGAAAGTTAACATTTACAATGTACATAATTGCTGTTCATCTATTACCTCATATTTACATATAAAAATGAAAAAAAAAATGCAAATGACGGTTTACCTAATATTAGAAAATGAGTTGCAAGATTCCAGCTAATCAACAACAATATACATAATGCAATATAAAAAATGTAAATACCTGTAATTCATTGCCATCACTAGTCTTTTTTTTTTTTTTTTATCACACCGGCCGATTCCCACCAAGGCAGGGTGGCCCGAAAAAGAAAAACTTTCACCATCATTCACTCCATCACTGTCTTGCCAGAAGGGTGCTTTACACTACAGTTTTTAAACTGCAACATTAACACCCCTCCTTCAGAGTGCAGGCACTGTACTTCCCATCTCCAGGACTCAAGTCCGGCCTGCCGGTTTCCCTGAATCCCTTCATAAATGTTACTTTGCTCACACTCCAACAGCACGTCAAGTATTAAAAACCATTTGTCTCCATTCACTCCTATCAAACACGCTCAAGCATGCCTGCTGGAAGTCCAAGCCCCTCGCACACAAAACCTCCTTTACCCCCTCCCTCCAACCCTTCCTTGGCCGACCCCTACCCCGCCTTCCTTCCACTACAGACTGATACACTCTTGAAGTCATTCTGTTTCGCTCCATTCTCTCTACATGTCCGAACCACCTCAACAACCCTTCCTCAGCCCTCTGGACAACAGTTTTGGTAATCCCGCACCTCCTCCTAACTTCCAAACTACGAATTCTCTGCATTATATTCACACCACACATTGCCCTCAGACATGACATCTCCACTGCCTCCAGCCTTCTCCTCGCTGCAACATTCATCACCCACGCTTCACACCCATATAAGAGCGTTGGTAAAACTATACTCTCATACATTCCCCTCTTTGCCTCCAAGGACAAAGTTCTTTGTCTCCACAGACTCCTAAGTGCACCACTCACTCTTTTTCCCTCATCAATTCTATGATTCACCTCATCTTTCATAGACCCATCCGCTGACACGTCCACTCCCAAATATCTGAATACGTTCACCTCCTCCATACTCTCTCCCTCCAATCTGATATTCAATCTTTCATCACCTAATCTTTTTGTTATCCTCATAACCTTACTCTTTCCTGTATTCACCTTTAATTTTCTTCTTTTGCACACCCTACCAAATTCATCCACCAATCTCTGCAACTTCTCTTCAGAATCTCCCAAGAGCACAGTGTCATCAGCAAAGAGCAGCTGTGACAACTCCCACTTTGTGTGTGATTCTTTATCTTTTAACTCCACGCCTCTTGCCAAGACCCTCGCATTTACTTCTCTTACAACCCCATCTATAAATATATTAAACAACCACGGTGACATCACACATCCTTGTCTAAGGCCTACTTTTACTGGGAAAAAATTTCCCTCTTTCCTACATACTCTAACTTGAGCCTCACTATCCTCGTAAAAACTCTTCACTGCTTTCAGTAACCTACCTCCTACACCATACACTTGCAACATCTGCCACATTGCCCCCCTATCCACCCTGTCATACGCCTTTTCCAAATCCATAAATGCCACAAAGACCTCTTTAGCCTTATCTAAATACTGTTCACTTATATGTTTCACTGTAAACACCTGGTCCACACACCCCCTACCTTTCCTAAAGCCTCCTTGTTCATCTGCTATCCTATTCTCCGTCTTACTCTTAATTCTTTCAATTATAACTCTACCATACACTTTACCAGGTACACTCAACAGACTTATCCCCCTATAATTTTTGCACTCTCTTTTATCCCCTTTGCCTTTATACAAAGGAACTATGCATGCTCTCTGCCAATCCCTAGGTACCTTACCCTCTTCCATACATTTATTAAACAATTGCACCAACCACTCCAAAACTATATCCCCACCTGCTTTTAACATTTCTATCTTTATCCCATCAATCCCGGCTGCCTTACCCCCTTTCATTTTACCTACTGCCTCACGAACTTCCCCCACACTCACAACTGGCTCTTCCTCACTCCTACAAGATGTTATTCCTCCTTGCCCTATACACGAAATCACAGCTTCCCTATCTTCATCAACATTTAACAATTCCTCAAAATATTCCTTCCATCTTCCCAATACCTCTAACTCTCCATTTAATAACTCTCCTCTCCTATTTTTAACTGACAAATCCATTTGTTCTCTAGGCTTTCTTAACTTGTTAATCTCACTCCAAAACTTTTTCTTATTTTCAACAAAATTTGTTGATAACATCTCACCCACTCTCTCATTTGCTCTCTTTTTACATTGCTTCACCACTCTCTTAACCTCTCTCTTTTTCTCCATATACTCTTCCCTCCTTGCATCACTTCTACTTTGTAAAAACTTCTCATATGCATCACTAGTCTACAGTATGTAAATGCTCTCAGGGATGAAGGCCTTTTCTATACAGAAAAAAAAAGATTGGAGAGAGTGACTGGTGTTATATACATTGACATTTGCACCATTTGGATACTTTGTTGAGGCTATGTTTCATAAAGCTCTCATCGTTATCATCAAAACTTAAGCGCTAAACATAAAGCTCCCAGCGAGCCAAACTTAGCCTAAGTAAAAATAACCAAATGTGACAGATGTATTCATTTACCTTATAAGATTTTTTAGCTTTTTGCCGCTGAAACGGCTAGTTTACTGTGCACCCTACATCCATCCTCTTGACAGAACAATGATACAAATAAGGCCTAGGGACTAGGCCTCCAAAAGCGTTAACAGTACGTCTGGATTTACATCTACAATATCTGGATTTGTAGCTACAAATGTCTTATCTCCTGCAAGCAAATTTTGAATATTTTCTTAACATATCTAGGAACTTACTTTCATTAATAAGATACCTTGACATATCACACAAGTTATAGTACTATCTATATACTCCTCAATAAGTGGAAAGTCAAGCACAGTGTTACAGAAAGTGACCATGAGACTGACCACATACCCTTCATTTAGTTTATCATCTGTGTCTGCCAAACTGCCAGAAATACTTGTAGCCAAGCCTAAGCCTGGCTACTACATCAATCAGTCTGTTTGCATTGCAAGTTGCTCCGTTAACATACTTATCTACATACATGTTATCATGGCGTTGAGATCTACTCAGGCTTCTAACTGCATTCCTGTTACTCATCTGCGTCAGAAAAAAAAAATCAAAATTCTTTTGTTGCAACTGACTCATGAAAAGGAAAAGTGACAGTGACAGTCTCTGTACATCCTGGATCACATCATTATCAGATCACGACTTGGAAACTGGGGTGAACAATTTGTAGTTAACTTATAATTACAAATGAAAACCTGATGTTTCGGTCGTCTTAAACTATCTCATTATCAAGTCACGACTACGAATGATATACTTCAGGTCGAAAAGTTATCCAGTTTAAATTTTCTCCTTCACATGTTTCCACAACCGTTCGAGTCCTTCCTGTCTTATGAATCTACCTCCAGGGTATTCCGGGGATCATCGCCCCCGCGGCCCGGTCCATGACCTACACTTGATGTTTGGCCTTTTCTCTATGCAACATAGATAACTTACACAAGTTGGAACTGACTCGAGTATTCTTACTACAGGATTTCCCAAGCTTTCTATCAGCTCACCTTCTCTAAAGCCAACCCAGACTCCCAGTAAAACAACACGCGCACTGATGACGGAGTCAACACCAGAGAAATCAACTATTACTATATTTACCTTTGATATACCTTTGATGAGTTTCAAGAGTCTTACTACTCTCGGAGCCCGGCCATGGGCCAGGTTCGTTTGGTGCTGGTCTGGTCAACCAGGCTGTTGCTGCTGGAGGTCCGCTGCCTCTCATATCCATCACAGCCTGGTTTATCTGGCACTACACTAACTGCAACTCCACGAGACTTATAATGATGGGTCATACAGCACCTACGGAATAGGAAACAATCAGGTTAGTTCCAAGTTCCTGAATGAACTACCCTTCACCGACATCAAGGCACCCACACTGAAGAGACCAATCAGCAGTTTACAACAAGCAAAGCTATTTATGAAGCACGCTTCGTCTCCTCTTCCATTGCCATCATGTTCCACTTCAATTAACAAGAGAAAAGTTAAATACGGTTGAAGATTCCCGGTCGATTCCATCGAAAATATTCTCTTCGTCGAGCATTCAAGACGATTTTGCACGCTTATACGCCTGGCACCTTAAAATATGTTTAACCTTTGTTTTTAAACTTCATGACCCCAAATTACAACTTTCTATAATTTTTTAAATCCGGGTTTCTGTTGGGGCAGCGGGGAACACGGGGAAATGGATGGTTGTGCCACTTTTCATCAGCCATTTTAAACCATGACGTGACGGATACATTACTTCGAAGCGCCTTGAAAGAAACAGACATTAAATCTCAAAGCAGACCTCACTTTCTGCAAATATATATTATTCAACTCTCCTTAAAATGCCAAACAAGGTGATAAAGAGGTGCAGAAAGGTTTGGGAAAATCTATAAATGATTTACAAAATTTACAATTTGTAACATTTGGTATCTTATTGTAAGATAAGGAAAACCTAAATGTTTTCAAGTGTCTCATTCATCGACGATTTGGAAATCAGAGAACATTAAATTTTATCAAATGAGAATTTTTTTCATGCAAGAAACAGCTTCCAACACACAAAAAATGGCTGAGGAATGTGTTGAGAAAAGAGAGGCAGGTTCAACCTACATTCTCAGAGCGAAAGCTCGTGATAATTGTGAAGTTCGTGATTATTACGCTCCTTCATCACATTCTTACTGGTAAAAGTTTGGGTTTGAGAAAGAGGGTTGGAGAAAGAAGCAAAAAAGAGAGAGAGAGAGAGAGAGAAGAGACTGGTACTAAATTTTTATTTCAAGAAATTCACCTGACACTGATCATCACTTGGTAACTTACTGAACGGCTCATTAAAAACTTCTTGAAGACTCAATGTTTATGAATTGGGTTCTTGTCAGCACAAGGTTACTCACCCCACAAGGAGTAACCTTCACGCCAGTGAGGTGCTCTTGATCGATACTCTCCTTTATTACATCAAACTTGATTGCCTCCCATTCCGCCAGGCACTGTATGGGCCCCCCATGGATTTAGCGCTCACCATCAATGCAATAACAAAGTTGCTCAATACAACATTTTTATGTAATGAGCACTTGCCCGTCTCTCTCTGCAACATGCCAGAGGAAGTGGAGAATATGTCGTTAGTCTTCTCCAGTAAATTTTCCCTACCTGTTACTCGAGATGCCAAGTAACAACTAGGGGTCTTTTCTATCATGTATAACTGAAGCTTCTCACCTGCTATCCTGCTATTTGTTATACAGATTTTCCTCACTTCTAATCCGCATGACCTTACATTTGCTCGGATCGAACTCCAGCATCCTATTTCGATCCATGTCTGCAGGCTGTGCAGGTCTCTCTCAGGAGTCTTATTTTTCCTACTCATTAATTTCCCCATCAGTCGAGAGGCAAATAGGAGAATCCCATCTGATAGGTCATTTACATGTTAGAGCAGTAACTGTCCCAGTACTGATCCTTATGAGACCCCACTTGTTACCCTCCCCCATCCTGATGTCTCATCCCTTGTCAACACAGTCTTGTCTTTCAGGAACTCGTCTACACTGGACTCTGCAGACGCACCCGACCTATCATTCCTGCTTGTTCTTATAGTGTAGATTTGCCTTTGGTGGTGTTCCATGTAAAATTCTTTTCAGTCCAGGAAGTGTTCCCAAATCCTTGTATATCTTGTTTTAGGTCCACCACCTTCTGTTGACTGGTGTATTATACGATGCAGTTTACCTAGCTAATAAACAGATTTGTATAAGGTTTTATTATATATATACCGTTTAGTACAATAGCTTGATATGTATCATACCGGGTTAAAATGAGGTTACTTATTCTCATATATATGTGTATGTGTAATACATACATACATCCATATATATATGTGTGTGTGTGTGTGTGTGTGTGTGTGTGTGTGTGTGTGTGTGTGTGTGTGTGTGTGTGTGTGTGTGGCTATATTAATGCAATAATTTCAATGGTAATGTATTTATATAACAGTAATAATATCTGTATACCAATAATACCAACACCATTACAAATTACTACTCTTGGATCAGTGGATACAGTAAATCTTGAATTTGGCACAACACGACTTTTACCCTAAACTTTTTTTCTCTATCATTCCTGACCGTCATGTCTCACGGGCATTAGTCACAATATGCCACCAGCTGCTTCATCAATAAGCGAGTCGGCATTAAACTGAGACCCGCGTCAAGGAAATTTTCCTGATGAAAAAAAAAAACTCCGTCCACCTGCCTTCACAGTTACCATGTAAATCCACGATCCATCACACTTCCCCAACCCACCACAATTATTGTCGTGATACATCATGTGAATCTCTGATCCATTAGTGGAGAGTCGTGGTTCCCAACAGTCTCTGGGGACTTTCTCAAAGCCACTGTATTTCCCTGCAATAAGAAATAGTGATTCCTGTGGAAGGTGACTACCCACACCTTCCAGTACTCCCACACTTACACCTCTTTCTTACTCGCATGTCCTTCATATCTGCACGCACGAACACCATCACATCTGGGAGGTGAGCAACTCCGAGGTGTTAAAGTATCCCAGTAAATATCCCCTTCTGCTCTTAAACACAAGTTTCAGTGCGCAGATTTGGAACCAGTCCTTCAAGTATCTTCCAGGTGTAAAATATAATTCACATTTCTTACCTGCACTCATGGGAGTACCGTTTGAGGGATTTAATGAATTCCAAAGTGTGACTTTATTAATACAGGCAGTGAAATTTGTCTGTACATTCTCCAGAATTGTAATTTTATCTTCCCTAAAGGGAGATGTTAGTATACAGCCTAGAGATTACGGAGTATCTGTAATCAGTGGCTTGGCATCTCTGTTTTGAAGGTTATTAGCCATTTGTCTTCCTGTAGTTGTGATAGTAGCAGTATTACATGAAAAATCCTCCAGAAGTGACAGAGAGTACGTATCTATAATAAAATTAATGATGGACGAGCACAGGATACCTGAAGG
>NC_091345.1:11189931-11252431 GCF_038502225.1 Cherax quadricarinatus | reverse complement strand
TTCCCCAGCTCATGGTGCTCTATGGAGTACAGCTTGAAGGATTTTAAGTGCTTTGTGTGTGTGTGTGTGTGTGTGTGTGTGTGTGTGTGATTAGCGGACCTTCACCGACATCATAGCACCTTCCATGGTGACTGATTGTTATACTAACTCACAACCTTCCATTACACACCTACCACACCACACTCGCTTCAGTTTTAAAAAGATACACTAAACGTTAAATCTAGAATCAAACCTAACATGAAAAAAATAATGCACTTTACTCATTTGAGTCGTAGTGTCTATTTTGCTAGGGCATTTATGGTGTATACAGTTAAATATTTATTATTTACTGTTAAATATTTGTTATATATTATCAAAATCGACAACAGGTATACTACAGATATACTTAATTATGGCCAAATTTTCAGCATTTCAGCGTCTTCCAGCCTGCCCGTCTGCCCCTCACAAAAATACCTCCCGTGTACCGTCACGGAAGACAGAATTCAACCTTCAACAAAACTATCTTCTCCTCACGCACTCTTTCAGTTCAATTCGCCTTTTTTTGTTCCGCTGAAAGCGTGCGTGATAAAAGTAATTTTGTTGCAGGTAGAACCGTGTGTCCCGTGACAGTGAGGGGATCTTGAACATTTCTTTCCTTATAGTTTTTAAAGCTTGTTTATGCTTCGAATTTAGAAATTTAAGAATAAATATGAGAAAAGCGATATTTTTATCCGGCTATACGCCTGTCAGCCTGTTGAGATTTGAGCGGCTTTACACAGTTAAAATGTCCACCTGATCAAGAGGTTTTCTCCTGAGCGTCAGCAACAGTACCTGGAGCGTCATATAACTGACAGCAGACAATATGAAAGATGGCTCCAAATAGCGTACTGCTGACACTAGTAAAGAAAAGACATGTTGTAGAACAAGCTTTCAAAGGAACAACGTTTCGTTTTCTGTACAGCTTTATAAAGTTACGAGAAAGTTCTACACAGAACGAAAAGATCAGTTAAAGTTTATTTTGGAACGTGTCTTTTTCATATGAAACTATCTTCAAGAATCTGTCAAAACTACAGTTACAAGGATTTCCTAGGGCAAATATCTGATTCTTTCGAGTACATACTGCATATAAAAGCTTTTTTGTGACATACCTGTGATCTGTTCTAGGGCTTTTTTACCCTCGCAACCCTGCCTGAGGCCAGGCTTCCACTGACGGCCTGTTCAACCAACCTGTAGCTGCCTGTGACCTGCAAGCCTATATAGCCTACTGCACCGTCCACCATATTCACACGTGCTGTTACTTATTTAACATACCAGTGCAATAAACGGTGTATGTACTTAATATTCGATAACAATTTTTTAAATATCTTCTAGAAAATGACAATATCTCTAGTTAACAAGACAACATATAATGTGGAAAATAATACTTTCAACAACCTCTACACATGTGTAACACGGTCCAAGAGTTAGCACCCAACCACTTCAGTGTATATTTATTCACTTTATTCAGCTAGTTCCATCACAAACACTAACTCACAATGAAAGTGTGTTAAGTCAGTCATAATGAGACTACGTAACCGACCACAACTACAAAACGAGATCAAGCTAGTCGAGTTGGGTAACAAAGAGCCTATCACCACCACATTATATTACTTCCTGCCGCAGCAATCTTCATCCTTTCCCTTTCATTACTGCATCAACTATTTGTAATTCATCCGCTTACTATTGCAATTTTGTATACGTTTCTGGTCATGAATCCAATGGATAGTACAATACATGTTGCAACAATTTGTGGCTTGGGTATATACCCATCTGCTTGAAGCTAAACTTAGGTGAAATCCCATAGTTGAATTTGTAAATTTTTCAGCTTTAAACTCCTAGTATATTAAATGTTGAAGTTTCAATCTGTTCCCACTTGCATATTTCCTTTTAGCTTGTTCCACTTCCCTACATGTGATACTTGGTGGAAGGAATCGCACATAAATTGTACATGTTACTGGCTGGGCTAGTGTTTCAAACTTGTTGAAGTACAAAATGAACCATTTTGAAGAGGCACCGTAGTTTACAAATAAGTTTAAAGCCTATCGTTTACATGCAAGGCAACGGGACTGTACTATTCGCTAGTACAAAAAATAATATGTAGGAGAGTAAAATAATATTGTACAGTACATATACAGTCACGCACCTTTAAATGTATATAAACACGTATACGCCTTTATACCTCTCGTGTATAAGTAAACGTATACCTATCATTGTATATATATACATACACCCCTTAAGAGTAGTATAGCCATATATACACCTCGGTGAATATACCTTGTTAAGGACGCAGCATAAAATATACCCACATTTGACAAACTAATATAAAAAGCACCCACGCGTAGACACTCAAGCACACCTGCTGAGGGTTATATTACAAGCCTGCGTGTAAACTACACTAATAAATATGCTAGCAGAGGCTGACCAAACAGGTGGTGGCAGAGGCTGACCAAACAGGTGGTTGTACAAATGGACCAAACAGGTGGTGGCAGAAATGGACCAAACAGGTGGTGGCCAGAAATGGACCAAACAGGTGGTGGCAGAAATGGACCAAACAAGTGGTGGTAGAAATGGACCAAATAAGTGGTGGTAGAAATGGACCAAACAAGTGGTGGTAGAAATGGACCAAACAGGTGGTGGTAGAAATGGACCAAACAGGTGGTGGTAGAAATGGACCAAACAGGTGGTGGTAGAAATGGACCAAATGGGTGGTGGTTGTACTAGCATATTAGTGTGCTGGTCAGGGCGTTGGGTGATGGTGACAGTAGTGGAGCTCCCGTGCTCAGTGATGACGCCAGTGGAGTGACGTCACAACACTGGCTGGAGAGCCAGGCAGGTGTAACGGTCGCGGGTAACAAGTGTAAACATCGTCTACCATCGAACATCACATGCTAAAGCCACAAATCTAGGTCAGTGATCTCGTTATATACAAGACAAGACAAGCGTTTGCTGAAAAATCTCTAGTAATCAACTGCATACTTAGTTAAAAAACTGAAGGCGCAATACAACACCACAATACCTACCAAACATACAAAATCATGTGTTGACATGGTGCCAATGTTAAACATGAATATCATCGCAAGGAAAGTATTAACGGTATTTTTTTTATCAATCTTAAGACGATTCCACTGCTAACAGGAACTGTTTATACAAGGCGTTGTACATACTTCCACGATACTATTATATACTACAAACACACACACATAGGGTCATTAACTATGAATTGACTCCTGCAACCACAACCACAATTAGGCGAGTACACACGCACAAATATATATGAAGCTTGGGGAAGGACCAAGAAAACCGCAAACGGAGTACAGCCTAAGAAGTCAAAGGCTGCCAAGCCCACTCAAAGGAAAGGATCTTGGAGTGAGCATCATACCGAGCACATCACCTGAGGCGCACATCAACCAAATAACTGTTGCAGCATATGGGCGCCTGGCAAACCTAAGAATAGAGTTTCCACATCTAAGTAAGGAGTCACTCAAGACACTACACCGTGTAAATCAGGCCCATATTAGAGTATGCAGCACCAGTATGGAACCCATACCTGTTCCAACACGTCAAGAAATTACAGAAACTAAGCTAATTATGAACCTAAGAGCACACTGTTTTTGATACCAAACAGGTGGGCACAACGTTACTCCTGTCACCAAACATGCCGGTTACCATGGCGGGAACACTGACACACTTACGTCAGAAGCGTTTTGGTTACTGTGGTAACATTGCGACTACGTACGTCAGTGTTGTGTGGGTCACTACAGTAACATATTGACGATGTAGTACGTCATTAATGCGTAAATCATTATGGCAACACCTACACCATATAAAATGGAAGCAGCATAGGTTGTTCAGTGTAGTGACATATGCTTCATTCATAAAGAATTTACAAGTAATCCACTGTGTAATCAGAACCGTAACACACCAAGGTGTATATTTCTCAGTGCATACAAGCTGAGATTTTAATGCTTGTAAGGGATTAACGTGCCTTAGTGACCCATGTGTAGACGATAGGTTTAAAATCTTAATAAACCACCAACCCATACTCACCTTCCTCCCAGGAATTTAAACCTGACATTACTGTGAAGCCGTAGCGGCTAAAACGGTAAAGGTCAACGATGGTCTCCACACATACCTGCAAAATAAAACCATATCATTACCACATTGAAAAGGTTAAAAGACTTAAATCTAATAATCAATTTAATTTCACTATTTCAAAAGACCTGCTGAAGAATAAATGTTAATTTCCGGACTAGGACAATATAAAAATAACACTCGAAAGTGGAAACGTGAGACGACGTTTAAGCCCATCCTGAACAATAGTCAAGTTTAATAATTATATATATATATATATATATATATATATATATATATATATATATATATATATATATATATATATATATATATATATATATATATATATATATATATATATATATATATATATATATATATATATATATATAATACACACACACACAAGACAAATACAGACAGGTGGTCACCAAGATATACAAAATGCTTCACCATTACCAGTAATCCCTGGTTCCATGGCCACTGCTCACCCTCATCACCAATCATGGGATAAATGCAACAGCCAGAAATGCACACACAAAAATTCCCACGAAACATTTTTTTCTACATTATAACTAAAAACGGCCATAATATTCAACACCATCCACTTAACATATATATTACTCAACACAATTCATTTACACGTACAACACAATGCAGTTACATTACAATACTCAATACCATTCAGTAATCTTACATAACATTCAACACCGTTCAGTAAACTTACATAACATTCAACACCATTCACTCCTTACAAATATTTGGCCTTTCAATTATCGTTAACCAAGATTATTGTTATATTCACAAAATGCGCTCAATCCGCATGGGCTGCAAACAACCCAGGGAAGTAACGCACTAGTGTAATACACGAACAAGAAAGGAAAGCCGGAGATGACGTAATAAATCAGTTTCAATTTAAAATAATCCAATGAACACATCTGAACTAAAAATGTACTTTCTGTTTTACTACATCGGCCGTTTCCCCACCAAGGTCGGGTGGTTACCTCAATTTTTTTATAGCTTCTAGATCAAAGGATACAAAGCAAAATATTATCCAGTGTCAACACTGGCCAAACCAGTCAGCGTAAAGGCACTTGGGCCACACGAAGACTTGTATCATATCTTATACCGGAGTCTGGTCTGATAACATCACCAGAGCACTCAAGGGACCAGACTCCATCTACTCACTTGTAGAGGGATTGAACTCTACAGATAAAAAAAACAACAACACTGAAATCTCAGGAACACATTCTTCTTGTTTCAGAAAATGCTAATTGCTGATAAGCAGTAATTTCGGCATCATTAAGGCCAAGCTGCCCTGCTTACTGCATTATTGAAGTTGTTGCTGCCTGCGAGCTGCGACTGTCCTCGCACTTCTCATACTCCTGCCAGCGCTAACTTCTGGTCAACAGCCGCAGTGTGCAACCCTGTCCTCCAAGTCACTATTCTAATCTCTAACGAATTCGCAAGCCTGTTTTCCAAGTCACTATTCCAATCACTAACGAATTCGAACACATTTAAGACTGAAGTGTTAACTTTTCTCACAATACAATATCACAGCGTACTAGATAAAAAGAACCATAAATGACGCTCATGAACCAACTTACATGATAATACAGGGAATATAAATGTGGTGAAAGATCTAGGTAACTATACGCAAGAGAACAATACCAAGTAAAGGTATGAAATATTTGACGCTAAGAGCAAAATGTTGAAGCGTAAAACAAATTAATAAACCAGTGCAATATACCAACACTAGTACACTTTTAACACACTAGAGGAGCCCTGCATCATACCAACACACTAGAGGAGCCCCTGCAAGATACCAACACACTAGTGGAACTCATGCAACATACCAACACACTAATGGAACTCTGTGCAACATACCAACACACTAGTGGAACTCTGTGCAACATACCAACACTAGTGGAACTCGTGCAACATACCAACACACTAGTGGAACTCTGTGCAACATACCAACACACTAGTGGAACTCGTGCAACATACCAACACTAGTGAAACTCGTGCAACATACCAACACACTAGTGGAACTCGTGCAACATATCAACAAACTAGTGAAACTCGTGCAACATACCAACACACTAGTGGAACTCGTGCAACATACCAACACACTAGTGGAACTCGCGCAACATACTAACACACTAGTGGAACTCGTGCAACATACTAACACATTAGTGGAACTCGTGCAACGTACAACACACTAGTGGAACTCATGCAACATACAACACACTAGTGGAACTCGTGCAACATATCAAACTAGTGGAACTCGTGCAACATACCAACACACTAGTGGAACTCGTGCAACATACCAACACACTAGTGGAACTCGTGCAACATACTAACACTAGTGGAACTCGTGCAACATACCAACACACTAGTGGAACTCGTGCAACATACCAACACACTAGTGGAACTCGTGCAACATACCAACACACTAGTGGAACTCGTGCAACATACCAACACACTAGTGGAACTCGTGCAACATACCAACACACTAGTGGAACTCGTGCAACATACCAACACACTAGTGGAACTCGTGCAACATACCAACACACTAGTGGAACTCGTGCAACATACAACACACTAGTGGAACTCGTGCAACATACCAACACACTAGTGGAACTCGTGCAACATACCAACACACTAGTGGAACTCGTGCAACATACCAACACACTAGTGGAACTCGTGCAACATACCAACACACTAGTGGAACTCGTGCAACATACCAACACACTAGTGGAACTCGTGCAACATACCAACACACTAGTGGAACTCGTGCAACATACCAACACACTAGTGGAACTCGTGCAACATACCAACACACTAGTGGAACTCGTGCAACATACCAACACACTAGTGGAACTCGTGCAACATACCAACACACTAGTGGAACTCGTGCAACATACCAACACACTAGTGGAACTCGTGCAACATACCAACACACTAGTGGAACTCGTGCAACATACCAACACACTAGTGGAACTCGTGCAACATACCAACACACTAGTGGAACTCGTGCAACATACCAACACACTAGTGGAACTCGTGCAACATACCAACACACTAGTGGAACTCGTGCAACATACCAACACACTAGTGGAACTCGTGCAACATACCAACACACTAGTGGAACTCGTGCAACATACCAACACACTAGTGGAACTCGTGCAACATACCAACACACTAGTGGAACTCGTGCAACATACCAACACACTAGTGGAACTCGTGCAACATACCAACACACTAGTGGAACTCGTGCAACATACCAACACACTAGTGGAACTCGTGCAACATACCAACACACTAGTGGAACTCGTGCAACATACCAACACACTAGTGGAACTCGTGCAACATACCAACACACTAGTGGAACTCGTGCAACATACCAACACACTAGTGGAACTCGTGCAACATGCCAATACACTAGTGGAACTCGTGCAACATACCAACACACTAGTGGAACTCGTGCAACATACCAACACACTAGTGGAACTCGTGCAACATACCAACACACTAGTGGAACTCGTGCAACATACCAACACACTAGTGGAACTCGTGCAACATACCAACACACTAGTGGAACTCATGCAACATACCAACACAGGTGCGAGTTATTAGCCACATTGTGGGTCAAGTTTATGGGGTAACTTTTACTTTTCGAGTTTTTTGTCTGATGGTTGGTAATTCTGGCTGTTTTGTAGTTGCTGTCGTGAAACTTGTACCTAACGTGTCTACTGAGAAAAGTAATGAAAAGTGTCAGACAGGAACAGAAAAATACAACAAATAGTTCATAATGTAGTAATTAATAATTGAATATGACCAAAACATTTTGTGATAATTAACATAGGTTGCCATTTAAAATGTGTGATTATATCGTCAAACAATTAGCATAAAGCCTTCTATAATTTCTTAAAATTGTGCACATGATTATGTGTTAAAAGAACTGCTAAACCCATGTTGATAAGTTAGCGCGCTGTGTACATTGTACACATTACTGCCGTAATATTATTTCACAATTTACCCACTAAATTGGTTATAAATAATGAACAATTACCCTTGTATGTAGGATCATGTTAGTAATGGAAGCCATCCACACGCACTCCACCTGCTGTACCATCCCATCTCTCGGTCCCACCTTGGTATTAGCAGCACGAACATCACGAGAAGCAGTGACAAAGAGGCAAGAGAAAGGCTGTGGGTTTTTTCTGCTATACATTACGAGGTATAATAAGACAAAATATCAAACATAAAACTATAAAAAAATCACAGCAAAACTAGAATAACGATTAGTTTTTTTAAAATATAATAATAAAACCAGCGCTATTCAATAAAAAAAATTAATAACAAGAAGAGTTCCTACTGACATACCTGTGATTATAAAAGCCAAGCTACAACCCACACGGCCAAAGCCTATGGTATACATTTAACGTGAACATTCTTGGGAAAATATAAAGGTCACATCCCATTATCTTGCCTAACCCATTCAACTTCCTGCGTGCCTGCAGAGCCTATTAGAATTGCCACTTCGACATACTTGGCCCAGAGGGCACTTGATATAGCAGCCTTTGCCTGGACGTCTTCCCGTTCATTACCCTGGACTCGCATGTTCCGCACACCAACACAACTCACATCCTCGTGCCTAGAAAGTAAATAGGCCAACCAGTGGCAGAGTGAAACCGGGCTGAAAGTAAAACAGTAACTATGTATTCCTGCTTACCTTCTTGGTGATGGGTCTTGAAATCATCTCCCCCGTGGCTCGGTCTCAGAACAGACCAGCTAGTTAACGCCTGGTGAGCGTGTTTGCGGCACGCAATCCGACGTTGGTACCATAGTCCGGTTGATCAAGAGAAACCTGTCATATTCCTTATAGAAGCTAAATGTTTATTTATAATTACTCTTATATTTGAGAGGAGGGTGTTATAAGACACTGAACACTATGCCTATTGAGTTGCCTCTCTTAAAGGAATATTTCAGTTTGCAGACGAGTACATAAATTTCTTCCCCGAGCTTCAAGTAGTATATTTTCTTAATAGGTTAGGAATTAAAAATTTCCTGTTTGAAAAGCTGCAAACAATTTTCACTACATTCTCTACCTCTGCAGTTGCGCTAAATTTAAAAATGGTAATGTCTATTTACAACAACATTCAGGTCCAGAGAACAAGTGCCCTAAAGAATAACATAAAAGGCTTCTCGTCTATGTTTTGAAGATTCTTCTTGTCTAGTCTATTATTTTCTTGGCTGCTGTGAGTGTCTTGTGCTCTTCGTATGCAAGGTCTTTCAACTGACACTGTTACATCCCAGTCTCCTTTACAATTCTCTTCCGCTATTATATTTAATTGCAATTTGTACTCAAGTTTCGATTATTATTTCACTTTTTTTCATAACTGAGGTGCGCTACAATTTATCTGCGATTCACTGGAGAACTTGATATATTACAGATTAACTTAGAAGCTCGTAGCCTGCCATTGGTGCCATCATATAAATTTAGTATCGCTTGTGAAGATAAAGCAATATGATTTATGTACTTTTTCATGTGAGATACTGTACATAAATGAGAAAGGCAACTGGGGGAGATTAAAGTGCCTTGGACAATAGCCGCAGATGATACCTGGTCAGATGCAGCAACAGCAGCAAAACGGGAGTGTGATATCTAGCCAGTAGCAGCAGGTGGTGAGTGATATATGGTCAGGAGGAGGAGGAGGAGGAGGAGGAGCAGGAGGAGGAGCAGCAGGAGCAGCAGGAGCAGCAGCAGCAGCGTGACACAGCAGCAGCGTGACACAGCAGCAGCGTGACACAGCAGCAGCGTGACACAGCAGCAGCGTGACACAGCAACAGCGTGACATAGTACCAGCAAGTGACAGTACCAGCAAGTGACACAGTACCAGCAAGTGACACATGCACTCGGACAGTAGCAGCTGCTACCTAACAAGAGCAGGAATGAAAAATGGAAAAGGAAAACGGAGAGGAATGGGAAAGGAAAGGGTAAAGCAAGACAAGGAGAATGAAATGGTAGGGAAGGTGAGGTGGAGGTGGTTGTCACGTCAGCTGTATGTAGATGGTATGTGGCTACAACATTCTCCTGGGGACACTTGTCCAGTGGCAGGTCCACCCCTTAAATACCTCCTCTACCACTACCCCTTCTTGCTTAACATTCTTGGGTAAGTTTCATTTGACGGAGCTTTTTTAATGGAGTTAACTTTTTTTTACTTTGAGTTTCTTTCTCCGTGAGCTTTATCATACCTCGTCTTAAAACTATGTATGGTTCCTGCCCCTACTACATAAATAACATCTCTTGCTAGACTATTCTAATGCAACAGAAATACTTCCTAACATCCCTTTGACTCGTCTGAGTCTTCAACCTCCAATTGTGACCCCATGTTTCTGTGTCCCATCTCTGTAACATCCTGTGTCCACCTTGTCAATTCCTCGCAGTATTTTGTATGTCGTTATCATGACTCCCCTAACCCTCCTGTCCTCCAGTGTCGTCAGGCCGATTTTCCTTAATCTTTCTTCGTAGGACATTCCCCTTAGCTATGGAACTAGCCTTGCTGCAAATCTTCGCACTTTTTCTAATTTTTTGACGTGCTTGATCAGGTATGGGTTCCAAACTGGTGCTGCATACTCCAGTATGGGCCTGATGTGCACGGTGTACAGAGTCTTGAACGAGTCCTTGCTGAAGTATCGGAACTCTATTCTCAGGTTTGCCAGGCGCCTATATGCTGCAGCAGTTATGTGGTTGATGTGCGCCTCAGGAGATGTGCTCGGTATTATACACACCCCGAGATCCTTTTCCTTGAGTGAGGTTTTCAGTCTTCGGCCACCAAGCCTATACTCTGCGGTCTTCTTTCCCCTTCCCCGATCTTAAGTGTGTGTGTGTGTGTGTGTGTGTGTGTGTACTCACTTAGTTGTATTCATTTAGTTGTGGTTACAGAGGTCGATTCACAGCTCCTGGCCCCGCCTCTTCACTGGTCGCTACTCGGTTACTCTTCCTGCTCCATGAGCTTTATCATACCTCTTCTTAAAGCTATGTATGGATTCTGCCTCCACTATATCACTTCCCAGACTATTCCACTTCCTGGCAACTCTGACTGAAGAAATGCTTCCTAACATCCCTGTGATTCATCCGAGTCTTCAACTTCCAACTGTGACCCCTTATTAATGTGTCCCATCTCTGGAACATCCTGTCTCTGTCCACCTTGTCGATTCCTCTCAGTATTTTATATGTTGTTATTATATTCCCCCCTCTCTCTTCTGTCTTCCAGTGTCGTCACATCGATTTCCTTTAACCTCTCCTCGTAGGACATACCCCTTAGCTCCGGGAGTAGTCTTGTTGCAAACCTTTGCACTTTCTCTAGTTTCCTTACGTGCTTGGCAAGGTGTGGGTTCCAAACTGGTGCTGCATACTCCAATATGGAGTGTGTGTGTGTGTGTGTATGTGTGTGTGTGTGTGTGTGTGTGTGTGTGTGTGTGTGTGTGTGTGTGTGTGTGTGTGTGTGTGTGTGTGTGTGTGTGCGCGCGCGCTCGCTCGCTCGCTTTATTTTGCGAATGGATGAATGATTTACAATGTACAGAGCCGTGAATAATCTGATCCATGGCGTGGTACATATAGCAGTGAACCTGCTAATACAGAACCGCAGATTCAGTCCTCAGAGGTTCATCAAACGACTGATAAAGCTCCTCTGAGAGAAACAGTACCCCAATAAAAGCTTGATCTTCAACGTGTCTTTTCAGCAGGTTAGTAGTAATTTGTTATATCTGAACGATATCGACTGCTCTCGGGTAATAAGGCTACAATTCACGGACACCAACACCAAGAATACTTTAACACACACTGTAAGTTGTGCCGTTTAGGGAGAGTCGGTTAAATAATCCGACCTGCTCTAAATATATATTTTAAAAGATTGATCTTATATATTGATAGATATAACTTTGCACTTAAATTATAAATTTAGCACCAGAATAACTTACCAACCTAACCTGAAGGATGCTTTCGGGTTAGGTTGGTTAGGTCCCGGACCAAGCTTCCTGGTGGATCAAGGCCTGATCAGCTAGGCTGTTACTGCTGGCCACACGCAGTTCAACGTATGAACCACAGCCCGGCTGATCAGGAAGTGATCTGAGGAACTATCACGTTTCCTCTTGAAGACGGCAAGGAATCTGTTGGTAATCTCCCTTATGTTTAATTGGAGGCTGCTGAAAAGCTTTGGGCTCCTTACACTTAATGTGTTCTCTCTCAATGTACCATGGTACCCCAGTTTTTCACTGGGGGTTTCTGACTTGCATAAGGAGTGATTTGTGTGTGCAGATTACGGACCAAGACCTTTAGGATTTTCTAGGTGTAAATTACAATGTATTAATTCTCGCCTTGTTAAAATTGATGTAATATAATTTAGCTTAATCCTTCCCAACCTATCTTAGGTCACTTAGTATTATTTCATATGGATGGAACACATTAATTTCTCGAAATTTTTGTGGTTTATTACGACGCTGAACTAACACACTGCTTGTTTGGCAAAACGATCGTGGCTATATTAGTGAAGATTGCAAGCTCTGACTAATATGCATGACACAAATGCACCGTGAGATATACAGCACTGGGTGTCTGCACCAAGAGAGAGATACGTACACTGAACTATATACACTTCATAGTATATACATCTGGAGAGACATACACGTCTACATGTATATACAGAGAGATAAATACACAGCTGTGTGTGAATATAGCAGCGGGTGAGTAGCATAAGGTCAACACTAAGTTGTGATGTGTACGAGAGCATTAGCAGCGAGGCCAGGCTAGCCACCCTTACACAGAGATAAACACCTCTGCGTGTATATATACCGATATACAGACCACCGGGTGTATGTAATAGCTGGTAATGAGCATGAGAAGGGCAACACCGGGGTGTGTGGTGGCACATAGAGCGCCAGGATGGCCGCCCTCACCAACATGTAGGCCGACACAAATCAATACCTCTGTCCTTGTCCTCCACATGCTGCATCCTCACCAATATCGACACCTTTCCAGGGATACCAACTCTTTGCATGCAAGCAAGCACACAAAGATGGGCAAACGAAAAAAATAAGAACTACTGCTAATAATAATAATAATAATAATAATAATAATAATAATAATAAATTACTGCTGGTGGCACAAATTCTATACTTGGTAATTTTCTTCCTGGAAGAGCAGTCGACCCCAGCGACCTCCCATAACACTGCAGCCTGTGCCCTGGCATGCTTTCTTACCGTCTAGACGTCTCCAGACGTCCCTTTAGCTCACCTACGCCCATTGCTTGTAAACAGCTTACCAGCCACCTACACAACTGTGTAAATCTTCCCCTGATTTAGTAAGGGCAATTATCAACTGTATTAGGGACTCCAGACTGTCACCTGCACACAGTGGGGTCTACATTGCAGAAGCAACTTGAATAACAGATACATGCAATATGAAATTTGCTTATTCCTATCTTAGGACCAGTGTTGCCACACTGCAACGATGGGTCTAATGCTACTGTTGAAGTGATGTTTTAAATTACAAAATAACTACAATACCTTATGCCAAGTATGCATTTGAAAAAAAAAAACTTATTTACCTCGAAATAACAAAAATATTTATTACGATTTGTGCCCTCACGTAGAAGACAACCACGCCTGACCCACACTACCACTATGCTAAAAGGCTAGTGATGGTGGGCAGTGGCAGATCCTACAGTATGTAAATGTCACCTTACTTGCCCTGTCCGGTATGGTGAAGAGCGTTGTGTATCTCAGCGTGTATACATTGACAATTTATTTTAATCCCTATGTACTGGCTGATTCCTCCTAGATTTTCTGTAATTGCTAATTAACCCAACTTGAGTTCTTGAATGATCTAGATTCTTAAGACCATTTTGTACCAAAAGTGTAAAAGCTACTTTCATCCTCCTTTCAACAATAGCATATAGCATATATTATTCATTTATGTTCTGACGAGTTAAATTACAATCAACCAACCCCGTTCTGTCTGAGGTTATAACTCACGGATGAAGGGGTTTGGTCACTTGGAACCTAAGCAGGTATAGCGTAGGTTCCAACCCCGGCCATAATGGGGTTGACTGTATTGAACCGCCAATCAGAGAAGTATATACACAAGAGGGGAAAGTCTAATAGAGAGATGGCATCTGTAATACTTTAGAACGTTAAATTTAAAAAGTATTTCCACATGGATGGTGAGTACCGGTTGCCTGAGACCCGCATATATTTTTCACTAACATTAAGTTTAATTCTTTATTGAGTGTTCACAGATAGTAATGTTTATATATCAGTCACAATATGTTATACGAACTACTGTATTTACATAATGGAGACAGACATGCCCACCATTATAACACATTATTGATCCACTTCAGTGATAAGCCGCCTTATGTGGCGGCCAGCGATACTGTCTTACGAATCATATTTAGTGCAATGATACTTGTTATATACGTGTAGACCATTCAGGGGATCATTGTTCCTGCGAACCAGTCCTAGACCCCCGTCCGCTGGTGTTAGCAGAACGCAGTTCAAAGGCAGACTAACAGTCAAACAGAGATTTGAAAAAGCATCGAAAATGTCATTATACCGATAAAACCAAATTTCTAATTGTACTTTCTCCGCTAATTTATCCACTTTCCAAAAGTATGAGAAGTACCTTGATGCTGGTGAAGGTGGCAAGACGTGCAACACAGAATCTTTACTGATAAAACGTTTTGCCTGCGCTGTAGGCTTTATCAGTCGAATCAAACTCCTGAGACATCAGAAATAAACGCACGTAAATTCGTTAAATAAATAAACGATGTATTTGGCCAGCGAGACTTAAGACGAGAAAATGCTGAAGAAAGGCAACGGCAGAGTAACGCTTTTGTGACAATATTTCACTGTACAGAGCTTATCAAGTCAATGCTTGAGAAGGAGCATAATAAAGTTGTACACAAGGGCTTGAACTGCCCCTGTGTCTTCAGTAATATGGGCAGCACCCTGCCCATACTGCAAGATTTGTCAAGAAACAGGAGAAATGCCTCCAGATGCGGGTCTTAGTCATATGAGGATCCGCTGCCGGAACTTTCGGTCACCTGATCGAGTCCTGCCGTCTTACCGGACCACTCCTGTAAAAGTTAGAAAACATGTTTCATGTGCTGCTATTTGGAAGCGAGGCAGTTCTCAGAGGTCCGGGTGGTGATGTGGTCAATCCGTAGCGTACTAACATTAGTAGTGTCAACCGGTACACTAGTGGTGTGGTGGTATCAAAGCACCTCACTTGGCCCTCCCGGGCCAAGTGAGGTACAAGTAAGCCGTAGGAAGAAACTCCGCCTCTGCAGCAATAATAGGCTGGCGTGCGCCCTTCCTCTCCCCCCGAAGACACTAAATGGAAATGTCCGCTCAAGGTGGATATTTGCAGTCCTGGGTGTGCCTGTCAACGCGCACTGGCCAAAACATTTACACATTCTGGGTGTGGCTGTCTGGCATACTGTCCAAAATATTTACATTCTAATTATATCAAGGTATACGACAACCAGAAAAACCAATCAAACTAGTAACTACGCACATTATAAAGCAATATTTCCTGCAAGTTTACAGGAAAGTATTGCATAATTATTCATGTAAGTTTACAGGAAGGTATTGCACATGTATTCCTGTAAGTTTGCAAGAAGGATAAAGAAACTGACATTGTGCTCCTGGAAGAGTCAACAATGGCGTTGTTTCTCTTGTTCTGAAGGTTTTTTGCTACCAAGCTTAAGAAATATTTAAGATTGAGCTGGGAAACTTCAGTAAAGTGATGATATCGCCAAGAATTCCACTCTAGTTTCGGTTGCTACAGCAGCTTTAAAGGTTCTGCTAAGATAGGGAAGCCGGTGAGTGGTAGGTGGGGAGGGGAAGACAGCGAGAAACGGGTGGGGATGGGCAGACAAGAGAATGAGAGGCAGCAACATAGGAGTGTAACATTGTGTGAAGTAAGGAAGTAAGTGGCACTTGTCACTCCCTCTGACAGCCAACACACTACTGCACCTCCCCTTCCCCAAGTCCCATTCACACACACACCCCTTTTTCCTTCTCATCCCCCACCCTCTCACCCTTTTTTCCTGCTCATCCCTCACCTTCTCACCCCTTTTCCCTGCTCATACCCCTCCCTCTCTCCTGTATCATAGTATCAATTTCATTTGCTTAATTTGCAGCAGCATTCTCTCTCTCTCTCTCTCTCTCTCCCCCCTTTCATTTACACTGTACTTTGTGTCCATTTCTTGGATTTGTTCTCCAATGTTACATCATCATCTGGTTTATTGGTACCTAACTAGGGTACGATCATTATCATAATCATGAGGCGCTAAACCCGTAATGGATCACATGGAGCCTGGAGAATGAGAGGTAATCAAGTTTGATCCATGGAAGGGCAAGGTAGCAACAGTCCTTGGATGGACAGAAACTGTCTACTTTCCTTTTATCTGTGGGTTAGACATTAAGTGTTCAAGCTACTTTTTTTAACAGTAATAGTAAAGTAGTAATAGTAAAGTAGTAATAGTAATAATAACAGTAGTAACAATAGAGGTAGTAACAGTAGTAGTAGTAACAGTTGTATAGTAGTAGTAGTAGTAACAGTTGTATAGTAGTAGTAGTAGTAACAGTTGTATAGTAGTAGTAACAGTTGTATAGTAGTAGTAGTAACAGCTGTATAGTAGTAGTAACAGTTGTATAGTAGTAGTAGTAACAGTTGTATAGTAGTAGTAGTAACAGTTGTATAGTAGTAGTAACAGTTGTATAGTAGTAGTAGTAGTAACAGTTGTATAGTAGTAGTAGTAGTAACAGTTGTATAGTAGTAGTAGTAGTAGTAACAGTTGTATAGTAGTAGTAGTATTGTATAGTAGTAGTAGTATTGTATAGTAGTAGTATTGTATAGTAGTAGTAGTAGTATTGTATAGTAGTAGTAGTAGTATTGTATAGTAGTAGTAGTAGTAGTATTGTATAGTAGTAGTAGTATTGTATAGTAGTAGTAGTATTGTATAGTAGTAGTAGTATTGTATAGTAGTAGTAGTAGTATTGTATAGTAGTAGTAGTAGTATTGTATAGTAGTAGTAGTATTGTATAGTAGTAGTAGTATTGTATAGTAGTAGTAGTAACAGTTGTATAGTAGTAGTAGTAACAGTTGTATAGTAGTAGTAGTAACAGTTGTATAGTAGTAGTAGTAGTAGTAGTAGTAACAGTTGTATAGTAGTAGTAGTAGTAACAGTTGTATAGTAGTAGTAGTAACAGTTGTATAGTAGTAGTAGTAACAGTTGTATAGTAGTAGTAGTAACAGTTGTATAGTAGTAGTAGTAGTAGTAGTAATATAATAATAATTATTATTATTATTGACAGTACTTTGACCCTGCAGGCTACTCACTCAAAAAGTATATTCAACACACACTAAAAACAAAGATAAAAATGCCAGACAAGAAAACGTATGAACATAAGTAAAACGTTTAAAACAAATAAATATTACAATACAGTCCTGGATTTACCTTACAAGACTTTCCACAGTGACGTATGGTAAACTCGGCAGTAGAGTCATGGCTACTAGTGCTAGGTACAATACACATCATTTTCAGGTTTAACTCTGTATAAGCTCGTAATTGAGAGCAAAAAAAAAAAAAAAGTCTAAAAGTGACTGGATGAAGACCTGTCCCGAACGAAACATTGTAATAACGGTTTCTGTCTACACACACACACACACACACACACACACACACACACACACACACACACACACACACACACACACACACACACACACACAGTCTCTGCTCAACTACCAGTGAATAGGCACCTGGGTGTTAGCCCACAATTGTGGGTGGCATCCCGGGGAGGGTGGTAGTATGAACATTAAAATGGTATAAAATACCGACAGATTGTTAGGTAAGACACATATGCAACAGTTAGGTATCTTTATTTCGAAACGTTTCGCCTACACAGTAGGCTTCTTCAGTCGAGTACAGAAAAGTTGATAGAAGCAGAAGATACTTGAAGACGATGTAATCAGTCCATCACCCTTAAAGTTTTGAGGTGGTCAGTCCCTCAGTCTGGAGAAGAGCATTGTTCCGTTGTCTGAAACAATATTGTTTCAGACAACGGAACAATGCTCTTCTCCAGACTGAGGGACTGACCACCTCAAAACTTTAAGGGTGATGGCATGATTACATCGTCTTCAAGTATCTTCTGCTTCTATCAACTTTTCTGTACTCGACTGAAGAAGCCTACTGTGTAGGCGAAACGTTTCGAAATAAAGATACCTAACTGTTGCATATGTGTCTTACCTAACAACAGGGTGGTAGTACTGTACACCTTACAGGGTCAGACTTTAATATGAGCCTAGACTTAATAACACATCTTAGCTTGTAAATTCAACAGCACAAAAAAAAAAAACCTGCATGACCTTCCACACTTTATCAATGATTACCTTTAAAAACTTTATCCACTCCATGTACTTAGCACGCAACAAATTAAAGTAAAAACTCTTAAAACACAGTGAGCTGTTAACCACTTTGAAAGAAATCATATAAAGAGCAGGAATTCAGTTTATTCAATACTTCGCCAAGGCGGTTTTCGTGGGCATAACGAAAGTATGGCGAGTTTAAGTCTAAGACCTATTTTGCCGCAATCCAGTTTGAACATAACATAAGAACATAAGAAAGGAGGAACACTGCAGGAGGCCTGTTGGCCCATACTAGGCAGGTCCTTTACAATTCATCCCACTAACAAAACATTTGCCCAACCCAATTTTCAATGCTACCCAAGAAATAAGCTCTGATGTGAAAGTCCCACTCAAATCCAACCCCTCCCACTCATGTACTTATCCAACCTAAATTTGAAACTACCCAAAGTCCCAGCCTCAATAACCCAACTAGGTAGACTGTTCCACTCATCAACTACCCTATTTCCAAACCAATACTTTCCTATGTCCTTTCTAAATCTAAACTTATCTAATTTAAATCCATTACTGCGGGTTCTCTCTTGGAGAGACATCCTCAAGACCTTATTAATATCACCTTTATTAATACCTATCTTCCACTTATACACTTCGATCAGGTCTCCCCTCACTCTTCGTCTAACAAGTGAATGTAACTTAAGAGTCTTCAATCTTTCTTCATAAGGAAGATTTCTAATGCTATGTATTAATTTAGTCATCCTACGCTGAATGTTTTCTAACGAATTTATGTCCATTCTGTAATATGGAGACCAGAACTGAGCTGCATAATCTAGGTGAGGCCTTACTAATGATGTATAAAGCTGCAGTATGACCTCTGGACTTCCGTTGCTTACACTTCTTGATATAAATCCCAGTAATCTATTTGCCTTATTACGTACGCTTAGGCATTGCTGTCTTGGTTTAAGGTTGCTGCTCACCATAACCCCCAAGTCCTTTTCGCAATCTGTATGGCTAAGTTTTACATCATTTAACTTATAAGTACTAGGGTTATGGGCACTCCCAAGCTTCAGAACCTTGCATTTATCTACATTGAACTGCATCTGCCACTTTTCTGACCAAGAATAGAGTTTGTTTAAATCCTCATGAAGTTCCACAACATCTACGTTTGAATCAATTATCCTACCTATCTTTGTGTCATCGGCGAATTTGCTCATATCACTAGTAATTCCCTCATCAAGATCATTGATATATATTATAAACAACAACGGGCCCAAGACTGATCCCTGTGGAACGCCACTTGTTACAGATCCCCACTCGGATTTAACCCCATTTATGGACACTCTCTGCTTCCTGTCAGTGAGCCATGACTCGATCCACGAGAGCACTTTTCCCCCAATGCCATGAGCTGCCACTTTCTTTAACAGTCTATGGTGCGGAACTCTATCAAAAGCCTTACTAAAATCTAAGTAAATAATATCAAATTCTTTATCGTGGTCAACAGCCTCAAAAGCTTTACTGAAGAAAGTTAATAAATTAGTTAGACAAGACCGGCCTCTTGTGAATCCATGCTGAGTATCATTAATCAAGCTATGCTTATCGAGATGGCTTCTTATAATCTCAGCTATAATTGACTAGTAATTTGCCTACAATTGAGGTCAGGCTTATTGGGCGGTAATTTGACGGTAACGACTTGTCCCCTGTTTTAAAAATAGGAATTACATTAGCCATCTTCCACATATCAGACACTACACCTGTTTGAAGAGATAAATTAAAAATATTAGTTAATGGTTCACAGAGTTCCATTTTGCATTCCAAAAGAACCCTTGAAAAAACCTCATCAGGACCCGGCGACTTATTTTGCTTCAGTCTGTCTATCTGCTTCACAACCATTTCACTAGTGACTGTGATATTACATAATTTATCTTCTTCTAGCCCACTATAAAAATTAATTACTGGAATATTGTTAGTGTCTTCCTGTGTAAAAACTGAGAGAAAATAATTATTAAAAATCGAGCACATTTCATTCTCTTTGTCAGTAAGGTGCCCATAGTTATTTTTAAGGGGACCTATCTTATCTCTAACTTTTGTTCTATAGACCTGGAAAAAACTTTTTGGGTTAGTTTTAGAATCCCTAGCAACTTTAATTTCATAGTCCCTTTTAGCTTTTCTTATCCCCTTTTTAATGTCCCTCTTAATGTCAATATACTGATTCATAAGATGACCCTCACCTCTTTTGATACGCCTATAAATTCCTTTCTTATGCCCTAGTAGATATTTGAGCCTATTATTCATCCATTTTGGGTCATTTCTATTTGATCTAATTTCTTTATATGGGATAAACGTTCTTTGAGCAGCATGTATAGTGTTCAGAAAACTGTCATATTGATAGCGCTCTTCGTTACCTCAGTCAACAGATAAGTGTTCTCTAAGCCCATCGTAATCTGCTAAGCGAAAATCTGGGACTGTTACTGAGTTATCGCTACTATCGTACTTCCATTCAATGCTAAATGTAATTGATTTGTGGTCGCTAGCACCCAGTTCCTCTGAAATTTCTAAATTATTAACAAGGGATTCATTGTTTGCCATAACTAAGTCAAGCAGGTTATTTCCCCTTGTAGGTTCTGTCACAAACTGCTTCAAAAAACAATCCTGAACTACTTCTAAGAAGTCGTATGATTCTAAATTCCCAGTCAAGAAATTCCAATCAATATGACTAAAGTTAAAGTCTCCTAGAATTACTACATTATCATGCCTTGTGGCCTTAACAAATTCCTCTCATAGTAGTCTCCCTTGGTCCCTATCTAAGTTTGGAGGACGGTATATCACTCCTAAAATCAGTTTTTCATGCCCCTCTGAAAATTCTATCCAAACAGACTCTGTATGTGTTACTTCAGAGTTAATACCCGTTTTTATGCAACAGTTCAAGCGATCTCGGACATACAATGCCACCCCACCCCCCTTCCCGATACTTCTATCTACTTGGAACAATTTAAAACCCTGAATATGACATTCCGCAGGCATGTCCCGAATTTTTTAATTAAACCACGTCTCAGTTAAGGCAAATACATCAATGTTACCTGCACTAGCAACTAATCTCAACTCGTCCATCTTATTCCTAGCACTACGGCAATTTGCATAATAAACATTGAAAGACTCTCCTTTCTCTTTACCCTTCCTGCTCATTTCTGTTTTTCTACTAAACCTATTACTGTCCTTATCACCCAAAGTCACTGGCTTTTCAATATCTACCTCGTTCTGCTTATTACTAGTTCCCCTAGAACTCGTAATATTACTACACTGGGACTTCACTGTTTCCCTGCCAAAACCCATACCACTAACTATTCCTAGTTTAAAGTCCTAACAGCTCCCTCCACTGCAGTTGCCAGTGCTACCACCCCAGACCTAGATAAGTGAACCCCATCCCTGGTATACATGTCACTTCTGCCATAAAAGAGGTCCCAGTTGTCAACGAATGTTACCGCATTTTCCTTACAGTATTTGTCCAGCCAGCAATTGACACCAATTGCCCTGGACAACCATTCATTTCCAACTCGTCTCCTTGGCAAAATACCACATATGACAGGGTTCCCACCCTTACTCCTAATTATTTCTATTGCTGACCTATACCTGCTAATCAGCTCTTCACTCCTACGTCTGCCAACATCGTTGCCTCCAGCACTGAGACAGATAATAGGATTGCTCCCATTACCTCTCATGTCATCCAGACGGCTAACAATATCCTCCATCCCAGCCCCAGGAAAGCAAACTCTCTTTCTCCTACTCCTGTCCTTCAAGCAGAACGCCCTATCCATATACCTAACTTGGCTATCCCCAACAACAACAATATTCTTACCTTCCTTGATGTCGTTCGTCGTGACGTTCCCAGTAGTCGACTCACATTCGTCGGGTAGCACTGAGAATGTATTAGATGTTTCCACAACAGTTTCCACAGCAGTCTCTTTCTTCTTCATCGTTTCTACCTTTCCATTCGTCTTCTTGATTGTCAACTTCGTTCCCTGCTGTCCAGCCACTGACCAGTTTCCCTTCTTGACCTGAGGACTCAAAACAGGAGGACTACTACGAATCTTCTTGTTTTCCTCGGTCAGTCGCCGAATCTCCATCTTCGCCATCCTCAATTCTTCCTTAAGCTGTTGGTAAAGTTGCTCGATGGAGGGCATCTTGCTTCAATTCGTAGAGAGCGTGCAAACAGGTCTTCACAGAGCTAAGTACACATCACCACTGCGCAAAAGCCAACTCAATCAGGAGCGACTGCGCAGCACGTCCGCACGGCCCAATAGCGATGCGAACACTCGAAAAACACTCAAAAAATTTTTAATCCTTAAGATTTCATAGAGATGCACAACTCTCACAGTATACAACCCACAAAGCAAAGAAATACACCAGCTTATAGAGTGCCAACCAGCAATGTAATATATTTACATGCTGCATCAAACAGTTTTTTTAAGAAATAAAGAAGCAAAATACTTCAATAGCATGAACAATGCACTTTTTAACCACAGGCTACATTCACGGCAATGACGCATAACTATACGTAGTAGTAGTATTATAAAAACATGAAACTGTAAACTTTTCAATTACACTAACAGGGTTCTTCATGTTGTCTCCAAAAATAGCATACATTCAGAAGTATACTTAACCCACTGTGTTGTCATATCCCTCTGCAACACCACCGGATGATGATATATAAGCATCACTCTATACCCCTAATTGGCAAGTAGTATATGCATACATGTATAGTTCTTCACTGCCCTTACTTGGATGGGTACGTACTAAGGTGTTCAGCTATCACTGCCCTTACGTGGCAGGTATACACAAAGGTGTGTAGCTCTCAAGGTCCATACGTTAAGAGCTTATCCCTCTCTTATAAATTAACATTCTTAATATTAGCGCATAGGAGGCATGGGGAAATCAAAATTTTGACATAAAAAGTAGATACATGAATATGTATGAGTGGCATCCAACAAGGATGCAGCAAATTTTCAACCTGAGGTACACAGTCTAGTGGCTTAAAAAAAAAAGTACAGTTTTCAAAGAGGAAATTAAGGACAAAAACTCAAACCACGTGATAGAGCGGAAGAGACATGGGGTTATAAGAGTTGTAACATCTTACATTCAGGAAACACAACTTTTACTATAAAAACTGCAAGGAAAATTATAGGCTGGATAAGAACCGTCAAGAGACACATAGCCAATGATGATCACTCTTCAATACACCTGTACTTCTGAAACCGCAATGCTGTACACTACAGCCCCCATTTATAGTAGGCGAAATTCCAGACTGGGAAAATGTACCCTTGAACTTATACTACCGGCAACGAACTCCTAACTTACTGGGAACGCTTAATTTCCTTAAACTGCATTCCCCGGAGCCCAAACGACGAAGCTGTATTATAATTTACATCTGAATAATAATGGAGGGACTAATTCTGAATCTGTATACTTAAGTAGACGCTTACGAGAGCGGAAACCTCAGTAGATAATGTAAAACACCCTTGGTGAAAAGCAGGACTGCAAGAAGTACACGTCAATAAGCATAAAGGATGCAAGGCTGGTCAACGCCCTCTATTAAAGTATGAAGGCAATTATCAGCAGAGTCTTGTCTTCAAGAGGGAGCTAAACAAACTGCTCAAAGGCAGAACATTCCGCCCACAACCGAAAGGGCCTGGGTTGGATTTCTGAGCTGGGCAAGATCAGGTCTCCACACATCTGTTGCCCTTGTTCGCCTATAAGTAAACTAGTAAAACTGGGTGTTAGTTAAATGTTGTAGGTGACAACTACCAGAGACAAAGCTGTACAATGAAAAAAGATGAGACAGGGCAACTCTTAATCTATAAGTCAACAGTGTTAAAAAATATGCAATAAGCAGGTGGAGGAAGAGGAAGACAGGAAGGGAAAGAAATTGAAAGAACAAGACCGGAAGTGAGGAAGAAAGAAGATAAAGAGCAAGGCATGAAAAGGGAAGATAAATGGCAAAACATGAAGGAGGAAGATAAAAAGCAATACATTAGAAAGGAAAAAATTATATGAGAGGAAGAAACAAACGGAAGTGGGAAAGAAGAGGATGTGAAGGAGGAAGTGAGAAGAGGAAGAGGAAGATAAAGAGCAAGACTGGAAATAAGAAAGGAGAATATGTAGAGGAAGGAGCAAGATGACAGAGCAAGAGAGGAAGCAAATGAGCAAAAGGACGATAAAAGACAAGAGAGGAAGTAAAGCAACAAGAGAGGAAAGAAGAAGCAAGTGATACAATAGGTCAAGGTCAGACAAAATGCTCGGCTGCTCTGGTTTTTATCAAGGTTGGAGTTGCTATGTAATTTTCTTCTGACAACTGTTGACCGCGACCTGCCGCTCATCAAGTCATATACAACGGGCATGTTGTTTCCCCAATGTCAGACGCTACCCTCCCATTATGTAATCTACTTACTGGTATCTTATTACATCGAAATAAATGAAAATAGACTGAAAAATAAATTAAGTGGGTTACAAAACGGTGCAGTTTGAGGAGAGGTGTGAAAATTACATACCAGCCTTCCTGAAGTAGCACCCAAAGGAGAACAAATTTAGATTTTGCCGCTTAAGCTGCTAGTTCACTGCGCATCCTATATCCAGCCTGTGGACGGTAGCGCAATAGCAAATGGATATACAAGTGGCTAACGCGACGGGCTGGAGTTTTGAGACTCTCTGACCGCGGGTTCAATCCCGGCCGGGGTATGGTTTGGATATACAAAAGCCCCAGGATCTAGGACCTAAAAGGGGTTAACTTGAATATATTTTTGTATACAGATTATTATTTACAAATTGGTATTTTATCCGCTGAAAGCAAATTTAAGAAATTTGCTAAAAATTGTGACACCTTGGAATATCACAATTTATTGTACAGTGCTCTCTCTATTCTTCAGTCAGTGGACAACCAAGTACCTTATGTTAAAGTGACTATTTAGTTTAACCATAATAACCAATCCTAAACATGGCCACCACAACACTCGTCGTAATTTACATTTGTAAGTACAGGTAGCTCGTAACATGTTCATTGTCATCTTTCTCTTATTGATTTGTTCTTCATATCTCGAAGTTTACATTGAAGCATAATGCATAATATGATACACATTGCAATACACTGCCTAATACACAGCTGTTTCGTACAATCAAGTATACCTAGTGAAGGATCTCCGAGGTCATCGCTCCCGTGGCCCGGTCTCAAACCAGATATTCTGAGTAATGGTCTGATCAACTTGATTGCTATTTGTGGCAGGTATTGTATGTTCGGCACCACAGCCCAGCTCACCAGGAAATTCTTGCAGAAATTTGTCACGTTCCATTTAAAAGCTTAACTGCATACAAGATGTGACAAGGTTGCACTTCGCCATTAACAATATACTGCATTACTGTATTAAACTGAAAATTACTACTATAACTCCCCAACCAACATCTATATAATATATAAATAACTATCGTATAAATGTCGCTCCATTTTAATTAAATCAGCATCGAAATGTTAATTCATTTGCAAATATTTTCAGTAGCTTAATGTTAGAATTCCCAAATATTCATTCGTGCATATACATAGATTTTATGCTACAGTATGGATCAAATTATACTTAATAATAGTGTCTAGGTGGATTGTGACCTTAATGTCCCCATGACAATACAGCCTACTACTTATAGCACTTATTATGTAGTCTTTGTTTTGCATTTATTATTTAGACCATACCTAAATATATTAGTTGTCGAAAACTAATAATGCAAAAAAAAAAAAATCTAAACAAGACAGATTGGGGCCTAACCTCATTTAAGTACCTTAATTACGCAAGCCTCAACGTCAATCCCTTAACGCTTCTTGTAAACTTGTAAAAAATATTTTTTCTAAGTTCTGTTAGGTTAACTAAACCTATAAAAAATTAAAGAACAGAAATTGCAATAGCGTGGCTAGAACAATTTACAAATAACCCGACTTGACACGACACGTCTGGCAACGTGGAAGCCGCCAAGCACAATGGAAACGTTCAAATCCGCTTGTATGTCACTCGTGGTGCGAGAAAGATGTATAATGAAGACAGGTTGCGTCATGGATCTGCAGATTTTAAATGTACCATGCACGTTACTGAGCAGAGAGACCTTTTAAGGCTTAAAGAGCAAGCCTCACCCTCGCCAGCTGACTGACTACCCACCAATGTGTTCTCACCACATCCCGCCCCATCAACCTCCACATGCTGACCGCCAAAGAACGCCTCACGACTACCAACATACTCAAAATATCCTAAGCATTCTCATGTGAAAAACGCAGTTATTATCACTTAAGAGCGTTGAAAAAGTCACGTACGTAAATTAATACGAAGTTCATTTTCCGGCGTTCAGTCTTTCAGCATTTTCTGTCTGCCAAGACGCTGCATTATTGAGAAAACATAAATTTTGTGAGTACCGAGTACTGTAATAGTTGTTACGGTCTGTTAGAGAGGGCCACAGTGTGAGGCTGAAGTACAGTTATTCATATTAAATAACGAGTCTTAATGGAGTTCAAGTAATATGTAATCTACTAGGTCTCATATTTTCATCTAAGACTAAGATAACTTATCTAAGATACTGACAAGCAAACGACATGACCCACACATCTCTTTGCAGGTTGTAAACATCAGCTACTTAAAATCTTACATATAGAATAACAAGGCACAATACCGCGATTGGAACAATACACAATAACTTGTACATAGAAGACTGAAACATGAGGACGTTTCGGTCCTACTTGTACTATTATCTAAAGTCTACGTCTTAGTGTAGACGCAGACTTCAGTAAATCCACCATACCACAGTTACATATGAAATGCTAAGATAGACTAAATGCTCTCAGAGGTGTTGTTGGCTACAACCTCAATTAATATGAAAATGTAGGAATAATAAGAATGATGTACACAAGTCTATATTAGATCCTTGATTGATTATGTTGCTCCCATCTTAATATTATCCAAAGAAAATTATATCCGACCCTACGAGCTGATGCAAAATGAAACCCTCTGAATTACATAAGAACATAAGAACATAAGAAAGGAGGAACACTGCAGGAGGCCTGCTGGCCCATACTAGGCAGGTCCTTTACAATTCATCCCACTAACAAAACATTTACCCAACCCAATTTTCAATGCTACCCAAGAAATAAGCTCTGATGTGAAAGTCCCACTCAAATCCAACCCTTCCCACTCATGTACTTATCCAACCTAGATTTGAAACTACCCAAAGTCCTAGCCTCAATAACCCAACTAGGTAGACTGTTCCACTCATCAACTACCCTATTTCCAAACCAATACTTTCCTATGTCCTTTCTAAATCTAAACTTATCTAATTTAAATCCATTACTGCGGGTTCTCTCTTGGAGAGACATCCTCAAGACCTTATTAATATCCCCTTTATTAATACCTATCTTCCACTTATACACTTCGATCAGGTCTCCCCTCATTCTTCGTCTAACAAGTGAATGTAACTTAAGAGTCTTCAATCTTTCTTCATAAGGAAGATTTCTGATGCTATGTATTAATTTAGTCATCCTACGCTGAATGTTTTCTAACGAATTTATGTCCATTTTGTAATACGGAGACCAGAACTGAGCTGCATAATCAAGGTGAGGCCTTACTAATGATGTATAAAGCTGCAGTATGACCTCTGGACTTCTGTTGCTTACACTTCTTGATATAAATCCCAGTAATCTATTTGCCTTATTACGTACGCTTAGGCATTGCTGTCTTGGTTTAAGGTTGCTGCTCACCATAACCCCCAAGTCCTTTTCGCAATCTGTATGGCTAAGTTCTACATCATTTAATTTATAAGTACTAGGGTTATGGGCACTCCCAAGCTTCAGAACCTTGCACTTATCTACATTGAACTGCATCTGCCACTTTTCTGACCAAGAATAGAGTTTGTTTAAGTCCTCCTGAAGTTCCCTAACATCTACGTTTGAATCAATTATCCTACCTATCTTTGTGTCATCGGCGAATTTGCTCATATCACTAGTAATTCCCTCATCAAGATCATTGATATATATTATAAACAACAACGGGCCCAAGACTGATCCCTGTGGAACGCCACTTGTTACAGATCCCCACTCGGATTTAACCCCATTTATGGACACTCTCTGCTTCCTGTCAGTGAGCCATGACTCGATCCACGAGAGCACTTTTCCCCCAATGCCATGGGCTGCCACTTTCTTTAACAGTCTATGGTGCGGAACTCTATCAAAAGCCTTACTAAAATCTAAGTAAATAATATCAAATTCTTTATTGTGGTCAACAGCCTCAAAAGCTTTACTGAAGAAAGTTAATAAATTAGTTAGACAAGACCGGCCTCTTGTGAATCCATGCTGAGTATCATTAATCAAGCTATGCTTATCGAGATGGCTTCTTATAATCTCAGCTATAATTGACTCTAGTAATTTGCCTACAATTGAGGTCAGGCTTATTGGGCGGTAATTTGACGGTAACGACTTGTCCCCTGTTTTAAAAATAGGAGTTACATTAGCCATCTTCCACATATCAGACACTACACCTGTTTGAAGAGATAAATTAAAAATATTAGTTAATGGTTCACAGAGTTCCATTTTGCATTCCTTAAGAACCCTTGAAAAAACCTCATCAGGACCCGGCGACTTATTTTGCTTCAGTCTGTCTATCTGCCTCACAACCATCTCACTAGTGACTGTGATGTTACATAATTTATCTTCTTCTAGCCCACTGTAAAAATTAATTACTGGAATATTGTTAGTGTCTTCCTGTGTAAAAACTGAGAGAAAATAATTATTTAAAATCAAGCACATTTCATTCTCATTGTCAGTAAGGTGCCCATAGTTATTTTTAAGGGGACCTATCTTATCTCTAACTTTTGTTCTATAGACCTGGAAAAAACTTTTTGGGTTAGTTTTAGAATCCCTAGCAACTTTAATTTCATAGTCCCTTTTAGCTTTTCTTATCCCCTTTTTAATGTCCCTCTTAATGTCAATATACTGATTCATAAGATGACCCTCACCTCTTTTGATACGCCTATAAATTCCTTTCTTATGCCCTAGTAGATATTTGAGCCTATTATTCATCCATTTTGGGTCATTTCTATTTGATCTAATTTCTTTATATGGGATAAACGCTCTTTGAGCAGCATGTATAGTGTTCAGAAAACTGTCATATTGATAGCTCTCTTCGTTACCCCAGTCAACAGATGATAAGTGTTCTTTAAGCCCATCGTAATCTGCTAAGCGAAAATCTGGGACTGTTACTGAGTTATCGCTACTATCGTACTTCCATTCAATGCTAAATGTAATTGATTTGTGGTCGCTAGCACCCAGTTCCTCTGAAATTTCTAAATTATTAACAAGGGATTCATTGTTTGCCATAACTAAGTCAAGCAGGTTATTTCCCCTTGTAGGTTCTGTCACAAACTGCTTCAAAAAACAATCCTGAAATACTTCTAAGAAGTCGTTGTTGGCCGTCCTAAAACTACTAGTAATTCTTATTACGAGGAAGAATCTTGGTATTCCTAGTATCAGTGATACAAAAATTGAGATCATCATAGCACTTCGTATTAGAATGTTAAGAAATAAACCGGTCACCATAAATCTTATTAAATGTCTATAGTAAATAAACACAAATGTAAAAGAAAACATGCAACTATATTAAGCTTCATAACCTGCACGAACTATCTGTATTCATTTAATATTACATATCTTAAAGCTCTTCTCAAGAAGCTATCACCAGTAATCCCTTCCTTAAATCACTTGCAAAGGCAAGTGCCCAAGAAGAGATATCTCGCTTAACTATTTGCAATAATATATCCCAGATTATATATAAAAATAGATCTAAGCAAGAGTCGACTGGCAGGGCTGCATCTGCTCTTACTGACACCTCCCTAGATAAGAACTATAGCAAACATGTTGGGCTCGACGTAACAATTAACAACTGGACTTCTACACTGCAAACCGAATTGTTTACCATCCTAATGGAACTAACGTTAACGTATGAAGTGTGTTTGATTCTTTCACTATTACTGATTTTTAGTCATAACTGAAGGCGAATGACTTGTATGACTCGAACAAGTTCATTAGAAAAGTCAGATATTAAAAAATCGAAGAAAAGGAAATTGATGTACAATTCTTATGTATTCCACCACTAGGGTATATCTGAGTCAAACACTTGGATTATTTGGATGTAATTAATTAATTAATCTATCATAGAAATGCAGCTGGAAGTCTGAGCAGATCTATATAACTCACTATGATAATATGAACGTACAGCCGATAAGCATATTTATGGAGCAACTTATAATGTAAACAGACTGGCTGATGTTGTAGCCAGGTTTAGGCTTAGTTACAAGCGCTTCTGGAGAGAAATAGTGTGAAAATGTACACAAAAACACAAATGCAGTGTAATAAGAACCTTTATTGACAACGTTTCGGCCTACTGCGTGGGCGAAAAGCTGTCAGTAGTTTCTCATTACATGGCATTTGTGTGTCTGTTTACAGGTACTTCTAGCGGTCTGGCATACACAAAGATTATGATCAATTTAAATGCAAGGTATGTGGTCAATCTTATGGTCACTTTCTTGAACACTTGATTGTCCACTTTCTGAAGAATATAAACAGTACAATAACTTATGTGATTTGCCAAGAAATTTTATCAGTGGAAAAACGATACCAGATATAATAAGCAAATATCCTAATTAAGATGACAAAACAAAATGGAAATGGAAATCCAGATGTACTCCTGTTAACCCTTTTGGGGTCTAGTTCCTAGGCATATTGTGTATCCATTTGCTGTAGCATTACTTTCCAAAGGATGGATATGAGGTGCACAATAAACTAATAGCTACGGCGGCAAAATCTAAAATAATAATAATAAAACAAAATGTTGTGCTGCCCCAGCTGACATCCTTTGTATATATATATAACTGCAATGCAGAGAAACAAAATAATGAGGTTTGATCTAAGGGAAGGGTAGCTCCAATTCTTTGCATGAAGAGCCCTTCACCGGCATCAAGGCAGTTTTTTTCTCGAATTTACCTGTAAAGCTTCCTGCACTCCTGTCGTGAGTGTGGTGACCCTCGTAACCCCGGGGATGCGTGAGAAGCGATAACCTTGCTACCAATAATGAGAGTAGCACACGCTACCCCCAGGTTTTCAGCAGTCTCACAACACTGCCATAACACACTTCATATAAAGGCGTCACTCACACCGAGTGGAGAGAAAGTGTAGCCTCTCACGACAGTTACCACAACACAGGCAACACCCTACTAAGTATATGCTTGCAGCCAGCGAGAGACGCAAGACTCGCTGAAGCTTTATATACACTTGACGAGCAACACAACACAACCAATGTAAGACAAACAGGTTAAGAGCCAGAGTGCCACACACGTCACTTTCCATTACAGACACCTGACAAGCAACATAACCAATATAAGCGAAACAGAGTGCCAGAGTACAACACAAGTCACCTTTCATTATAGGCATTGAAGATATGACAACACAACCAATGTAAGCCAGACAGATTATGGACTACCAGAGAACAACTCACGTCATCATCATCGATTATAGACTTCTGACAAGAACACAATATAATCATTAAAAGTCAAACAGGTTACGGGCCAGAATGCAACTCAAGTCTTCACTGTTAACCAAACAGGTTAAGAGTCAGAGCTTAACACATGTCACCATGACTTATAGATCCTTGAAAAGCAAAACAACAATGCAATATAAGCAAAAGAGGCTAAAAAGGCCGGAGTGTAACATGTCACCTTGGAATATCATGAGTGACATGGTCCACCGCGGCGAGTGAGGGCTATGAGCCCACTACTGTACACACTCCACAAGGGAGTGTCGATAATAACCAGCGCAGCCAGCCACTACACCTACATAATCCTCTCTACATTATGTGATCTCACACAAGTGTATTTTACACAAACCCTCTTAGGGAGCTGCCTTGATGTAAGTGAAGAGCTCTTCATCAAAAGACTCAGAACAATCCTCTCTTTGGATCGAATCAGATTACCTGACATTCCCCACGGCGCTGCATAACCCTCACGGGTTTACCACTATCCCCATGAATGCAACAGACCTTTCCCTATCAAATACTTTCACAAATACTACAAAAAATACAACTATTAATTCCGGTTATGTATAAAATTACACTATATACATTTGCCTGTAAAATATCTACCAGCAGCTTCAAGGCTTCTAGTCTTGCAACAGACTGACGCCAAGTTTCTTTCACTGCTTGAGCAGCCAGATTGTTGCTGCCAGCGGTCTGCAGACCTAAACAGCCATCACAACCTGACTGATCTAGCACTGGTTATTAATCAGGCTGTTGCTGCTGGAGACCCGCCGCCCCAGATATCTATCACAGTCTGGTTGATCTGGCACCTGGCGAATGAATCTTAAAACTCCAGGCCATGCCAGCATCAAGGTGCTCCCTTGAAAGTCTAGGGTAAAGAAACCAAGACAGAGTTACTGCTACAGGTACATGCACCTCGCTCGTTTTAATATATTACTCGAAGAAAACAACCTGACGCGGGTATTAATCATGGTACTTCATTTACATTCAAAATGGAGCAGATACGAAGACTATACTGATCACTGGGCAGGTGTTCATCAATATTTGCCATAGGTGGTGGTGGTGGTTGTGGTGGTACCAGGTAACTACCACTACTATCACAGATAGCTAATAAGTATCACATCAGGTAAGATCATCACAGATAACATCAACCAAATCATGTAACAACCACGACCCCAGGCACATCCACCACCCTGGGAAACAACCTCTATCCAAGGCAACAACCATATTTAACAACAAAGGTGATGAATGGTTTTGAAAACCGACAAGTTGAAGAATTGAGACACTTATGCAACATATGGGAATCTTTATTGAAAAAGCGTTTCGTCACACAGTGGCTTTGTATTGGACTGATGAAGTCACTGTGTGGCGAAACGTTTCTTCAATAAAGATTCACATATGTTGCATAAGTGTCTCAATTCTTCAACAACAAAAGTCAATATAGGTGACTGCAACACCACATGACCTCGCACTACACATTCTATTTAACTTCACGAAACTTGAGAGTACCGCCTGAGCCGCGAGTTGTGAACACATCATGTGAACGGTACGGCAAACACGAACATGGAGGTCAGATCCCATTAGGTACAGTTATATATTTTGGGCATTTCATAGATTACATTCATATTATATAGTTAATTATCTAGTTGATGAAGTATTTGGATATAGTCTCATGATTCCAGTTTTTTTTTATCATTAACAAAGAAAAAAATTGCCTTTTTTTGTAGAATTTGTTTAAGCCTATACTGAAGGGTCGAATTTAAAAAAAAAAAATAAAATATAAAGTTCTAGTGTGTAGCCACGTGTTTGTCCACACATTATGAATTTCACATGACAGACCGACATGCAAAATGAACTTCCAAAGGTATTTTATAAGTCTTACCTGTGGCATACCTGTAACCGATTTTGGGGGTTCTACTCTCCCAGGCCGGCCTGGGGCCAGGCTTCCCTATTTCGCCTTGAATTTAATATATCTTTGGTAAACTTTCAAGAGCCCGCTCCTGGGTCAGGCAACCTGTCTGGCACTTGCCTGGCCACCCAGGCTGTTGCTGTTGGCTGTCCGCTGCCCCACAGCATGCATCATACCCTGGCTGTTCAGTCACGTTATTGCCGTTATCCTGCTGTCTACTGATCTTGTTACTTTCTCCAAATACATGTATTTGATTCCTTTCACTATGAATAATAATAGATTAGTTAGCCCTAACTACACTATTCTACTTCCTTCCAAATTAATTTACCAATTCTTTTCTGATACGAGTTTGAAATCTGGAAATTAATTTGTAAAAGTATGCTGAATGCGCATTATATTCATGGGGAAGCGCTAAATCCATAAAGCTTATGCAACCTGGGCAGCTGGATGGGTGAGAGTTGATCGGGTTTGATCAGTTTATATAAAGATAACTAATTACCTGGAGCAGGAGTACTTCACCTGGGAAACACAAACATGTAGTGTAATGAGCTGCTTTATTGACTATGTTTCGCCCACACAGTATGTTTTCCAAGGTCGCATGAAAAAAAAAGTGTGGGCGAAACGTTGTCAATAAAGGATCTCATACTGCATGTAATTTAATATATATATATATATTTTTTTTTTTTTTATTATCACACCGGCCGATTCCCACCAAGGCAGGGTGGCCCGAAAAAGAAAAACTATATATATGCTTATATATTAACATATATATATATATATATATATATATATCGTGCCGAATAGGTAAAACTGGCCGACCCCTACCCCGCCTTCCTTCCACTACAGACTGATACACTCTTGAAGTCATTCTGTTTCGCTCCATTCTCTCTACATGTCCGAACCACCTCAACAACCCTTCCTCAGCCCTCTGGACAACAGTTTTGGTAATCCCGCACCTCCTCCTAACTTCCAAACTACGAATTCTCTGCATTATATTCACACCACACATTGCCCTCAGACATGACATCTCCACTGCCTCCAGCCTTCTCCTCGCTGCAACATTCATGGTCAATTAGCAAGAACTCCTTCAAAATTAAGTCCTTCCTAAAATTTTCTCTTAAACGTTTAAAGATATATTTTTTTCCATTTAAGTTAATGTAAAAATTAATAATTTTGTACCAAAACAGCCTTAGAAAACTTACCTAACCTTATTAAAACAAGCGCAATTTAGTTTAGCCTAATCCAACTAAATACATTTTAGATAAGTTTATAATAATTTCATAATAAACAAACACAATAAAATATATTTTTTTTTTAAGTTCAGAATGATTTTTGCGAAATTATTGCATACACAAATTTTCGCTTGCGTTATTTGGCAAGAAAAGCTTTGCTATTTAAGCCAAAATCTCAAATTTTACCTATTCGGCACACACACACACATTATATATATATATATATATATATATATATATATATATATATATATATATATATATATATATATATATATATATATATATATGCCGAATAGGTAAAACTTGCCGGGCAAGTGCTCTAAAATTCCTCGGAGAGCTGGGTGAAAAGCTCATCAGAGAAACCAAAGATCACAGAGCGTCCAGCTTCCTCTTTCAGAGTGTGTGTTGCGATCCAGAGAGAAAATGCCTGCAGCATTCTGGGCACGCGGCCCACTGCCGGGGAGCTGGATGAAGTGTTTGAGATGTAGGCTCTGAGATGTTATTTATGTTGTTCTCACTTCTATTGTATCTTTCTTAATGTATTTTGTCTTGAAACGTACAAGAGAAAATTTTAGAAAGGACTTAATTTTAAAAGAGTTCTTGCTAACTGACCAGTTTTACCTAATCTACATTTAATCCTTATTTAATACCATTTGTCTCCAGTCCTTCACAAGCCTCAGGACATCCCTTTGAAAGTTGAGACTACATAACACATTTTTCTGGAAATTCCCACAACAAATAACCACATCACGTGGTTAAATATAAAAGTCACCACACCAGGGAGTATCACCCATTTCACACAAAAAGCACTGTACTACTCGACACCCACCACACAGCAACTTCAACACTAAACCTACACCTGCCATAAACGAGTTAGTTGTTACACGTGCCACAAACGAGTTAGTTGTTACAGGTCAGATGGTCTGCAGCACAGAGCTTAGCTGTTAGGTTACCGACTAACCACGCCGCAGGTGATTTTCTTACTCTGATTTACTGCACAGGTCTGTGTTCATTCAAAACCTTGCTCACGGTGCTCTTAACTCACCGCTTCCACACAAGTTTATGTTGACCAATGAGGTGATGGCTTGGCTTTAAACTGTGTATATTATATGTATGAATGTTAACACACGTATGAGCACATGAATATATATATATGAAAAGGAGCACTGGTATATGCATGTCGTGAGCATAGGTAATTGTATGAATGCGAACACAGGTATATGTATGTGAACATAGATAAATACGAGCACGGTATACTCCACAACTCAAGTCAAGTTTGATAACTACTCTCAACTTGATTACCCACTTCATTTAACCAGGTCACATTATCAGCAGTGACAAGACAATGATAGAAGTTCTCAGGCACTTAATGTCATGGGTAATTGGTCAAAATTATTAGCTTAGCCTTGGGTGTAGAATTTGTGTTTTTCATACTGTTACATACTGCAGTGCACTGCAGGTAAACTACTGTGCACCAGGGACGTTGTCAGGAAGGACGGGAGGGGAGGGGGCAAGACTGCTTGCTCCTCATCCTTGCGTGCAATTCTTATCTATGTGAAATCCTTCAGTGCGCCCTTATACCTACAGTTTGGTTCAAAGTTCTAACAGCTACTGACTACACAAGCAAGTCCATAAGTTTAATAATAGGCAAGAGATTAATGATTCAGAAAACTTTACGGAAGATCTTGTTTATTTAAAAAATAACTTGAATGTAATTTTATCAGAATATAATCTTGCTGCTTAAGACATTGGTACAACAGCCTCAATATCAGAAGAAAAGACGAAAGGTTAAAATGAAATTCGCAGACGAAAACAAATGCCGAAAAAAAATGAAAATAAGAGTTCAGAAACTCAATTCAAAACCAATTTTTTTTTTATGTTCTAGACTGCCTTATTGAAAACATAAGGAGATATGAGGCAGCAAGAGACTGGAGCCAAATTTCAGTGTATGGCGAAAATATACTGTAATGATCATCGATGATGTAAAAGAAAATGTAAAAAAAAAAAAAAAAGCAAGCTGGAAATCCCAGTAGATGTCTCCAAGGATCGACTAAAAGAATTACAGAAAACAATTCATCCAGCAAATCTTGAAAAACACTTACTAGTTACAGTTACTTAACAATACACATTTATACAAATTTATTTCAATATGATACATTGTTTATACAGTAATGGGCGACACCTGAGTGCATGTTAAAAGTCCATAATTATGCAGAGCATTTCCTTTATATTATTTAACGCTTAACGCTTTACTCCCAAATGTACCCACTGAGTTAAGAATATTTTTCACTTCCAGTTGCGTTTGCAGAGGTAAAGTTCTTTCAGTACTCTGGGAAGAGTACAGAAAAAAAACCTGTGCTGAGATCAAGTGTGTGTCAAAATCGACTAGATAGATTCGGTGTTTGGTAACGGAAGCTGATATGACAAAAAACATGATTTTAATGACATTATTGTGTTAATACAGCGGGTGTTTAGCTTAAGTGACCTCACCATAACAAGACAAAATATGCAGACAGGTACTGTGAAAGCTCGGCCACCCCACAGTAACCAGTCAACAGCAGTAGACAGGTGATGTTGGCTAGGTGACACAACCATAATAATTCAACAGCCGTAGACATCACATTTATCCTGGGGAAGCGCTGAACCCGTAGGGGTCACACAGCACCTAGGTTAAAGGGAGGCAATAAGATTTGGTTCAAGAAAAGAAAAGGAAGTTCATCTCCTCGGATTAAGAACCCCCCCCCACCAGAATCAATGAGGTTGTGGTACCTAGTAGTCTCTCGACAAATGGAGGAGTCTGTTTTGAGGGTGTTCGGAGAGTCAACGCTCCAGCCGCTCGGTCCATGACCAGCCAGGCCTCCCGGTGGACGAAGGCCTGATCAACCAGGCTGTTACTGCTGGCCTCACGTAGTCTAGCGCACGAATCACATACCGGTTGATCTGGGACTGTCTTAAGGAACCTGCTCGGTTCTCTCTCCAAAACAACTTGGCATATATATACTGACGCCGCTTTTTAGAGAGGCTATAAAATTGATTAACTGACCCTCATGACCTCATGCAAGGTATGTACACCGAGGGTCGTGCGTGTGTATGTAAACCTAGCTATGTTTACCTGTCATATTTCATCACATAATGAATATAGCTAGCTATGTTTACCTGTCATACTTCATCACACAGAATGAACAATAACTAGCTATGTTTACCTGTCATATTCCATCATACAGAATGAACAATAACTAGCTATGTTTACCTGTCATATTCCATCATACAGAATGAACAATAACTAGCTATGTTTACCTGTCATATTCCATCATACAGAATGAACAATAACTAGCTATGTTTACCTGTCATATTCCATCATACAGAATGAACAATAACTAGCTATGTTTACCTGTCATATTCCATCATGCAGAATGAACACAAGCTAGCTATGTTTACCTGTTACATTTCATCACACAGAATAAGTTTAATAGATGAAGTGATGAAATCTGCCAACCTGAGCTGGGAGACTTCAGTGTGGCGACGACGTTACCTGGAGGTTATTCCGGGGATCAACGCCCCCGCGGCCCGGTCCATGACCAGGCCTCCCGATGGATCAGGGCCTGATCAATTAGGCTGTTACTGCTGGCCGCACGCAGTCCAACGTACGAACCACAGCCCGGCTGATCCGGCACTGACTTTAGGTATCTGTCCAGCTCTCTCTTGAAGGCAGCCAGGGGCTTATTGGCAATTCCCCTAATGCTTGATGGGAGGCTGTTGAACAGTTTTGGGCCCCGGACACTTACGGTGTTTTCCCTTAGTGTACCAATGGCGCAACTACTTTTTATTGGGGGCATTTTGCATCGCCTGCCCAGTCTTTTACTTTCGTAGGGAGTGATTTCTGTCGCCAAGGATTCCACTGTGGGTTTAGTATGTAGTGATGGGGGGATGAAGGTGTATCGTTAGAATAAGGGGAAGCTATAAATTCGTAGGGGTCATACAACACTTGTGGAATCGGAGGTAATCAATCGTTATAATAACGGGAAAGCTATAACCTTTTAGGGGTCATACAACACTTATGGAATGGGGGGTAATCAGGTCTGATACAAGCAGGGTACTTCCAGTTCCTTTGATCAAGAGCCCTTCTTCAGCATTAAAACCACCACCCTCAAAGGGAGAGAGGGTGTCGAGTTAAAAGAGCACTAGAACCAGGCTGTTAATCAGAGCTCTGGTTAATAAATTAAGGAAGCTCTCAGACCCACTTAACAACCTCCCCCCCAACACACACCACTTAAATCTCAACAAGTTAAAAAACTATCCACATAAGAAACATGTAAATACATTTGGCATGAGAGAGGAAAGGTACGTCATAAATAGCAGAAAAGCCAAGTCTGGGTCCAAGCTACGAGGCGAAAAATTATCGTATCCGACCATAAGTAAACAACAGACAAGAGGGAAGTGAGTAAGGATAAATTGAAAGAAAAAACGATGAAAGTAGGTAAGTTAAGAGGCGAAGCACGAGGGTAAGAGAAGCAAAAATACAGGAGTAAAAAACTAAGAAGAAAAATGAGAATCTGAGAAAAGGAAGAACTAAGTGTAAAAGGTGTAGGGAAAGCGTGTGAGGCTCCACCAAGGAGTGAAAGGGAGAACAGTAGCGGACTGTTGGTAGTACCGGATGTACTCACCACCAACTTGGGGTGACCGACAGCCACCACAACACACACACACACACCCTCATTCACCTTCCACTCAAACACACCATTATTAAGTACACTCGCTATCTTTTAATTATTGCCGCCTCAAAGGCTAGTTTTGTGTGCAGCTCAGGCTCATCCACTGAGCGGTAGCGCTAGGAGTTAAATGCCTCACAAAAAAGTCTTATCAAACCACATTAGTTAGATACTTCCTGATATTGTTGAGTAAACAAAACCCAAGTTAAGGCTTATAGTTTCATAACATAACATTTGATATAATTAGTTCATGTACAAATTAAAGAAGGCAGATATTGTATTATTACCACTGACGTGAACATTCCCCAAATTGCTTATAATTTATTACAGTTTCAATCTAGGGGCCATCGTAATACTGATGTTTGACATATTGACATTATCTTCTCTTCTTTTTAGTTAACTCATTGAAGATACATAATTTACAATGCTGTCAATAAGGATATAAAAGCTTCAGAGCTACCATTAATGACAAATGTTCAATCAATTGATAAGCTTGCCCTTGGCTCAAACGTTTGACATATGAAAGTTAACATTTACAATGTACATAATTGCTGTTCATCTATTACCTCATATTTACATATAAAAATGAAAAAAAAATGCAAATGACGGTTTACCTAATATTAGAAAATGAGTTGCAAGATTCCAGCTAATCAACAACAATATACATAATGCAATATAAAAAATGTAAATACCTGTAATTCATTGCCATCACTAGTCTTTTTTTTTTTTTTTTATCACACCGGCCGATTCCCACCAAGGCAGGGTGGCCCGAAAAAGAAAAACTTTCACCATCATTCACTCCATCACTGTCTTGCCAGAAGGGTGCTTTACACTACAGTTTTTAAACTGCAACATTAACACCCCTCCTTCAGAGTGCAGGCACTGTACTTCCCATCTCCAGGACTCAAGTCCGGCCTGCCGGTTTCCCTGAATCCCTTCATAAATGTTACTTTGCTCACACTCCAACAGCACGTCAAGTATTAAAAACCATTTGTCTCCATTCACTCCTATCAAACACGCTCAAGCATGCCTGCTGGAAGTCCAAGCCCCTCGCACACAAAACCTCCTTTACCCCCTCCCTCCAACCCTTCCTTGGCCGACCCCTACCCCGCCTTCCTTCCACTACAGACTGATACACTCTTGAAGTCATTCTGTTTCGCTCCATTCTCTCTACATGTCCGAACCACCTCAACAACCCTTCCTCAGCCCTCTGGACAACAGTTTTGGTAATCCCGCACCTCCTCCTAACTTCCAAACTACGAATTCTCTGCATTATATTCACACCACACATTGCCCTCAGACATGACATCTCCACTGCCTCCAGCCTTCTCCTCGCTGCAACATTCATCACCCACGCTTCACACCCATATAAGAGCGTTGGTAAAACTATACTCTCATACATTCCCCTCTTTGCCTCCAAGGACAAAGTTCTTTGTCTCCACAGACTCCTAAGTGCACCACTCACTCTTTTTCCCTCATCAATTCTATGATTCACCTCATCTTTCATAGACCCATCCGCTGACACGTCCACTCCCAAATATCTGAATACGTTCACCTCCTCCATACTCTCTCCCTCCAATCTGATATTCAATCTTTCATCACCTAATCTTTTTGTTATCCTCATAACCTTACTCTTTCCTGTATTCACCTTTAATTTTCTTCTTTTGCACACCCTACCAAATTCATCCACCAATCTCTGCAACTTCTCTTCAGAATCTCCCAAGAGCACAGTGTCATCAGCAAAGAGCAGCTGTGACAACTCCCACTTTGTGTGTGATTCTTTATCTTTTAACTCCACGCCTCTTGCCAAGACCCTCGCATTTACTTCTCTTACAACCCCATCTATAAATATATTAAACAACCACGGTGACATCACACATCCTTGTCTAAGGCCTACTTTTACTGGGAAAAAATTTCCCTCTTTCCTACATACTCTAACTTGAGCCTCACTATCCTCGTAAAAACTCTTCACTGCTTTCAGTAACCTACCTCCTACACCATACACTTGCAACATCTGCCACATTGCCCCCCTATCCACCCTGTCATACGCCTTTTCCAAATCCATAAATGCCACAAAGACCTCTTTAGCCTTATCTAAATACTGTTCACTTATATGTTTCACTGTAAACACCTGGTCCACACACCCCCTACCTTTCCTAAAGCCTCCTTGTTCATCTGCTATCCTATTCTCCGTCTTACTCTTAATTCTTTCAATTATAACTCTACCATACACTTTACCAGGTACACTCAACAGACTTATCCCCCTATAATTTTTGCACTCTCTTTTATCCCCTTTGCCTTTATACAAAGGAACTATGCATGCTCTCTGCCAATCCCTAGGTACCTTACCCTCTTCCATACATTTATTAAACAATTGCACCAACCACTCCAAAACTATATCCCCACCTGCTTTTAACATTTCTATCTTTATCCCATCAATCCCGGCTGCCTTACCCCCTTTCATTTTACCTACTGCCTCACGAACTTCCCCCACACTCACAACTGGCTCTTCCTCACTCCTACAAGATGTTATTCCTCCTTGCCCTATACACGAAATCACAGCTTCCCTATCTTCATCAACATTTAACAATTCCTCAAAATATTCCTTCCATCTTCCCAATACCTCTAACTCTCCATTTAATAACTCTCCTCTCCTATTTTTAACTGACAAATCCATTTGTTCTCTAGGCTTTCTTAACTTGTTAATCTCACTCCAAAACTTTTTCTTATTTTCAACAAAATTTGTTGATAACATCTCACCCACTCTCTCATTTGCTCTCTTTTTACATTGCTTCACCACTCTCTTAACCTCTCTCTTTTTCTCCATATACTCTTCCCTCCTTGCATCACTTCTACTTTGTAAAAACTTCTCATATGCATCACTAGTCTACAGTATGTAAATGCTCTCAGGGATGAAGGCCTTTTCTATACAGAAAAAAAAAGATTGGAGAGAGTGACTGGTGTTGTATACATTGACATTTGCACCATTTGGATACTTTGTTGAGGCTACGTTTCATAAAGCTCTCATCGTTATCATCAAAACTTAAGCGCTAAACATAAAGCTCCCAGCGAGCCAAACTTAGCCTAAGTAAAAATAACCAAATGTGACAGATGTATTCATTTACCTTATAAGATTTTTTAGCTTTTTGCCGCTGAAACGGCTAGTTTACTGTGCACCCTACATCCATCCTCTTGACAGAACAATGATACAAATAAGGCCTAGGGACTAGGCCTCCAAAAGCGTTAACAGTACGTCTGGATTTACATCTACAATATCTGGATTTGTAGCTACAAATGTCTTATCTCCTGCAAGCAAATTTTGAATATTTTCTTAACATATCTAGGAACTTACTTTCATTAATAAGATACCTTGACATATCACACAAGTTATAGTACTATCTATATACTCCTCAATAAGTGGAAAGTCAAGCACAGTGTTACAGAAAGTGACCATGAGACTGACCACATACCCTTCATTTAGTTTATCATCTGTGTCTGCCAAACTGCCAGAAATACTTGTAGCCAAGCCTAAGCCTGGCTACTACATCAATCAGTCTGTTTGCATTGCAAGTTGCTCCGTTAACATACTTATCTACATACATGTTATCATGGCGTTGAGATCTACTCAGGCTTCTAACTGCATTCCTGTTACTCATCTGCGTCAGAAAAAAAAAATCAAAATTCTTGTTGCAATTGACTCATGAAAAGGAAAAGTGACAGTCTCTGTACATCCTGGATCACATCATTATCAGATCACGACTTGGAAACTGGGGTGAACAATTTGTAGTTAACTTATAATTACAAATGAAAACCTGATGTTTCGGTCGTCTTAAACTATCTCATTATCAAGTCACGACTACGAATGATATACTTCAGGTCGAAAAGTTGTCCAGTTTAAATTTTCTCCTTCACATGTTAAAACAACCGTTCGAGTCCTTCCTGTCTTATGAATCTACCTCCAGGGTATTCCGGGGATCATCGCCCCCGCGGCCCGGTCCATGACCTACACTTGATGTTTGGCCTTTTCTCTTTGCAACATAGATAACTTACACAAGTTGGAACTGACTCGAGTATTCTTACTACAGGATTTCCCAAGCTTTCTATCAGCTCACCTTCTCTAAAGCCAACCCAGACTCCCAGTAAAACAACACGCGCACTGATGACGGAGTCAACACCAGAGAAATCAACTATTACTATATTTACCTTTGATATACCTTTGATGAGTTTCAAGAGTCTTACTACTCTCGGAGCCCGGCCATGGGCCAGGTTCGTTTGGTGCTAGCCTGGTCAACCAGGCTGTTGCTGCTGGAGGTCCGCTGCCTCTCATATCCATCACAGCCTGGTTTATCTGGCACTACACTAACTGCAACTCCACGAGACTTATAATGATGGGTCATACAGCACCTACGGAATAGGAAACAATCAGGTTAGTTCCAAGTTCCTGAATGAACTACCCTTCACCGACATCAAGGCACCCACACTGAAGAGACCAATCAGCAGTTTACAACAAGCAAAGCTATTTATGAAGCACGCTTCGTCTCCTCTTCCATTGCCAGTCATGTTCCACTTCAATTAACAAGAGAAAAGTTAAATACGGTTGACAGATTCAGGTCGATCTCCATCGAAAATATTCTCTTCGCTCGAGCACTTACACAGACGATACTGGTTGCACGCTTTATACGCCTGGCACCTTAAATATGCATGTTAATTCTAGTTTCTTAAAACTTCATGACCGCAAATTACAACTTTCTATAATTTTTTTAAATCCTGTTGTTACTGTTGCTGCGGCAGCGTGTGAACACGTGAGAAATGGATGGTTGGTGCCACTTTTCATCAGCCATTTTAAACCATGACGTGACGGATACATTACTTCGAAGCGCCTTGAAAGAAACGACATTAAATCTCAAAGCAGACCTCACTTTCTGCAAATATATATTATTCAACTCTCTCCTTAAAATGCCAAACAAGGTGATAAAGAGGTGCAGAAAGGTTTGGAAACTCTATAAATGATTTACAAAACCGACAATTTGTGCAACATTTGGTTATCTTTATTGTGAAGATAAGAGATACCTAAATGTTTCACAAGTGTCTCATTCATCGACGATTTGGAAATCAGGTAGAACATTAAATTTTATGCCAAATGAGAATTTTTGTCATGCAAGAAACAGCTTCCTAACACACAACAAAATGGGCTGAGGAATGTGTTGAGAAAGAGAGAGGCAGGTTCAACCTTACATTCTCAGAGCGAAAGCTCGTGATAATTGTGAAGTTCGTGATTATTACGCTCTCTTCATCACATTCTTACTGGTAAAAGTTTGGGTTTGAGAAAGAGGCGTTGGAGAAAGAAGCAAAGAGAGAGAGAGAGAGAGAGAGCTGGTACTGATTTATATTTCAAGAAATTCACCTGACACTGATCATCACTTGGTAACTTACTGAACGGCTCATTAAAAACTTCTTGAAGACTCAATGTTTATGAATTGGGTTCTTGTCAGCACAAGGTTACTCACCCCACAAGGAGTAACCTTCACGCCAGTGAGGTGCTCTTGATCGATACTCTCCTTTATTACATCAAACTTGATTGCCTCCCATTCCGCCAGGCACTGTATGGGCCCCCCATGGATTTAGCGCTCACCATCAATGCAATAACAAAGTTGCTCAATACAACATTTTTATGTAATGAGCACTTGCCCATCTCTCTCTGCAACATGCCAGAGGAAGTGGAGAATATGTTGTTAGTCTTCTCCAGTAAATTTTCCCTACCTGTTACTCGAGATGCCAAGTAACAACTAGGGGTCTTTTCTATCACTTATAACTGAAGCTTCTCACCTGCTATCCTGCTATTTGTTATACAGATTTTCCTCACTTCTAATCCGCATGACCTTACATTTGCTCGGATCGAACTCCAGCATCCTATTTCGATCCATGTCTGCAGGCTGTGCAGGTCTCTCTCAGGAGTCTTTTTTTTTTCCTACTCATTAATTTCCCCATCAGTCGAGAGGCAAATAGGAGAATCCCATCTGATAGGTCATTTACATGTTAGAGCAGTAACTGTCCCAGTACTGATCCTTATGAGACCCCACTTGTTACCCTCCCCCATCCTGATGTCTCATCCCTTGTCAACACAGTCTTGTCTTTCAGGAACTCGTCTACACTGGACTCTGCAGACGCACCCGACCTATCATTCCTGCTTCTTCTTATAGTGTGTAGATTTGCCTTTGGTGGTGTTCCATGTAAAATTCTTTTCAGTCCAGGAAGTGTTCCCAAATCCTTGTATATCTTGTTTTAGGTCCACCACCTTCTGTTGACTGGTGTATTATACGATGCAGTTTACCTAGCTAATAAACAGATTTGTATAAGGTTTTATTATATATATACCGTTTAGTACAATAGCTTGATATGTATCATACCGGGTTAAAATGAGGTTACCTATTCTCATATATATGTGTATGTGTAATATATATATATATATATATATATATATATATATGTGTGTGTGTGTGTGTGTGTGTGTGTGTGTGTGTGTGTGTGTGTGTGTGTGTGTGTGTGTGTGTGTGTGTGTGGGGCTATATTAATGCAATAATTTCAATGGTAATGTATTTATATAACAGTAATAATATCTGTATACCAATAATACCAACACCATTACAAATTACTACTCTTGGATCAGTGGATACAGTAAATCTTGAATTTGGCACAACACGACTTTTACCCCTAAACTTTTTTTTCTCTATCATTCCTGACCCGTCATGTCTCACGGGCATTAGTCACAATATGCCACCAGCTGCTTCATCAATAAGCGAGTCGGCATTAAACTGAGACCCGCGTCAAGGGAAATTTTCCTGATGAAAAAAAAAAAAAAAAAAAACTCCGTCCACCTGCCTTCACAGTTACCATGTAAATCCCACGATCCATCACACTTCCCCAACCCACCACAATTATTGTCGTGATACATCATGTGAATCTCTGATCCATTAGTGGAGAGTCGTGGTTCCCAACAGTCTCTGGGGGACTTTCTCAAAGCCACTGTATTTCCCTGCAATAAGAAATAGTGATTCCTGTGGAAGGTGACTACCCACACCTTCCAGTACTCCCCACACTTACACCTCTTTCTTACTCGCATGTCCTTCATATCTGCACGCACGAACACCATCACATCTGGGAGGTGAGCAACTCCGAGGTGTTAAAGTATCCCAGTAAATATCCCCTTCTGCTCTTAAACACAAGTTTCAGTGCGCAGATTTGGAACCAGTCCTTCAAGTATCTTCCAGGTGTAAAATATAATTCACATTTCTTACCTGCACTCATGGGAGTACCGTTTGAGGGATTTAATGAATTCCAAAGTGTGACTTTATTAATACAGGCAGTGAAATTTGTCTGTACATTCTCCAGAATTGTAATTTTATCTTCCCTAAATGGAGATGTTAGTATACAGCAATATTCCAGCCTAGAGATTACGAGAGTATCTGTAATCAGTGGCTTGGCATCTCTCTGTTTTGAAGGTTATTAGCCATTTGTCTTCCCTGTAGTTGTGATAGTAGCAGTATTACATGAAAAATCCTCCAGAAGTGACAGTAGTACGTATCTATAATAAAATTAATGATGGACGAGCACAGGATACCTGAAGGATGCTTCCGGGAGTCAATGACCAAATATTCTGGTTCCAGACCAGGCCGCCTGGGAAATCAAGGCCTGATCAACCAGACTGTTATTGCTGGCCGCACGCAGTCCAACGTACGACCCACAGTCAGTCTGGCCAAAAAATTATTTGATAAACTTGTCCAGGTCCCTCTTGAAGACCACCAAAGGTTTGTTGATAATTTCCCGTATGCACGAAGGAGGGAGGGAACTGAAGAGTCAGGGACTTCTTACACTCGTAGATTTCTCTAGCGAGTCCTAGACAGTGTTCTAGCAAGTGGCTGCTGGGGTTCCATCAAAACAAATATAAGGTCATAAGAACTGGAGATGGAAGAGGAAGACCTGAGAAACAGTACAACTTAAGTGGTAAGAAACGTGGATATAAAGGTATATGATAGATAGGTAGTGGATAAAGGTACAAAATGCGATCACTAGGACACACATGCTTATTGAAAATGTTGCCTTTCCTGGTTATATAAAGTTATGTTATGTTTAAAGTGCTCAATTGCTTTTTACTTTTTTTGTAGGATGTATACCTGGAGTACCTGGAGAGTGTTTCGGGGGTCAACGCCCCCCACGGCCCGGTCTGTGACCCAGGCCTCATGGTGGATCAGAGCCTGATCAACCAGGCTGTTACTGCTAGGCACACACACTCCAACGTACGAACCACAGCACGGCTGGTCAGGTACTGACTTTAGGTGCCTGTCCAACTTGAAGACAGACAGGGGTCTATTGGTAATCCCCCTGATGTATGCTGGGAGGCAGTTGTACTTCAGATTTTTTAACTCGTAGAGAAAGATGTTTTTGATTCAGATTTTCTTTTATAGTTTCTTTCTTTTACATTCTACTACTTTACACTTGATAATCTTTTTATAAAAATATAACCTCATTGTTTCCATTTTTCAAGTTTTGTCCTTTGTTTAGCTACAAAGTTTGTAATTCCTTTAATAAATAAAACAGTCAGAATGGCAAAGCTATATCATTTACAGCCAAGCTTTAACAAGTTACTGAGCTTATTTGCTGCATGCTTGTAATCCATATAGCAAATATATAATTAATATATTTATAATTTATTCCCTATATCGATATATAATAATAGGAGTCGGAGAATGCTATAAATAAAGAAGTTAGAGTCGAAGGTTTTATGTGCCTACTCCACAGCCCTGCTGCAAACACAAGCGAACGAAAATAATCAGAGTTAAATCATACTAAACATATCGTTGGAGGCACACATCGTTAAACTATATGCAGAACTGGCAAAGCTTAAAATGCCATTCAATGGTGTTTTAAGCAGTATGTTAGGCTCATCATCGAGTACGTGGCACAAGTGTACAACCCGCTACTGGTCAAACAAGTGCTTGCAACCCCCTTACATACAAAAACTGAAGAATGCACTGCAAGGAGAGGGGTGAAGGAATACAGAGGCTGTAGTCAAGAACAGGAGCTCAACCATGCAGACGTATAAAGATAAATACATACAATCACACATTCAGTAATTTATCCTTCTGATTTCCTGAAGAAGCATGTCTTTCGAGAGTTAGTAAACACGTGTCTCGTAATCAGCGGATGGAGGATCGAGTCCCCATCACTTCTTGTGCTTAATAACTCCCCCCCTCCACAAAAAATGTTTAGCGCTTCATAAAAATATACTGTGATTTCATGAGACCATGACAATATTGGCAACTTAACGACGAGATGCACGTTACTGCGCCAGCCTTATCATCTCCCTGCATCATTCACAGCAAGATACTCTCCCTGCAGTATTCACAGCAAGATACTCTCCCTGCAGCCTTCACAGCATTATATCCTCTCCCAGCAGCCTTCACAGCATTGTATCCTCTCCCTACAGCCTTCACAGCATTGTATCCTTTCCCTGCATCATTCACAGCAAGATACTCTTCTTGCAGCCTTCACAGCAAGATACTTTTCCTGCAGTATTCACAGCCAGACACTCCCTGCAGCCTTCACAGCAAGATACTCTCCCTGCAGCCTTCACAGCAAGATATTCTCCCTGCAGCCTTCACAGCAAGATACTCTCCCTGCAGCCTTCACAGCAAGATACTCTCCCTGCAGCCTTCACAGCAAGATACTCTCCCTGCAGCCTTCACAGCAAGATACTCTCCCTGCAGCCTTCACAGCAAGATACTCTCCCTGCAGCCTTCACAGCAAGATACTCTCCCTGCAGCCTTCACAGCAAGATAATCTCCCTGCAGCCTTGACAGCATTATATCCTATCCCAGCAGCTTTCACAGCACTGTATCCTCTCCCTGCAACATTCACAGCAAGATACTCTCCTGCAGCATTCACAGCAAGATACTCTCCCTGCAGCATTCACAGCAAGATACTCTTCCTGCAGCATTCGCAGCAAGATACTCTCCCTGCAGCCTTCACAGCAAGATACTCTCCCTGCAGCCTTCACAGCAAGATACTCTCCCTGCAGCCTTCACAGCAAGATACTCTCCCTGCAGCCTTCACAGCAAGATAATCTCCCTGCAGCCTTGACAGCATTATATCCTATCCCAGCAGCTTTCACAGCACTGTATCCTCTCCCTGCAACATTCACAGCAAGATACTCTCCTGCAGCATTCACAGCAAGATACTCTCCCTGCAGCATTCAAAGCAAGATACTCTCTCTGCAGCATTCGCAGCAAGATACTCTCCCTGCAGCCTTCACAGCGTTATATCCACTCCAAGCAGCATTGTATCCTCTCCTTGCAGCCTTCACAGCATTGTATCCCCTGAAGCCTTCACAGCATGATACTCTCCCTGCAGCCTTTATAGTATGATACACTCCCTGTAGCCTTCACAGCATCATTATCTTCCTGCAACATCCTCTTCCTGAAGCATTCACAGCATCATCATCTTCGCTTCCTTCCTCAAAAGTGGCTCCTCATCCAATGCAAACACAGGTACATTACTGAACGTGTTCGTGGTATAATAGTGTGCCAAGACACTCGGACTAGTCTGACATCATAATATTTATCGGCAAACATGAAAATTTATATTCAGAGGAGTTACCTCTGTTAATGTCAGTATGCACCTGGTTAAGCCTTAACATCAACGTATATATTTAACTCCACACTTCGGCTGCCCCTCAATGAACCGTACCTCGTTTGTTCAAGCCTCATGATGAGTATTGAGAGTCTTCCTATTCCCGGAGCCCGGCCATGGGTCAGGCTCGTCTGGTGCTAGCCTGGTCAACCAAGATGTTGCTGCTGGAGGCCTGCTGCAACAGCTTGGTTGACCCACATATCCATCACAGTCTGGTACCTGGTTAAGATACTTGTCCAGTTTGCTCTTGAAGACTTCTACACCTGTCCCAGCAGTGTTTCTGATATCTCCTGGTAAGATGCTGACATCAAGTAAACTTCGTACGACTTCGATTACTCAACTTCACTCCGTTTACAAGCGTTTGGGCTACAACGTTTCTGCAACGACAACGTATCGCCTGCCGATGTTACTTTTCTGTAAATGTATCGCTGTAAAGAGGAAGCTGCTAATGCGTTTTATCAAATTCACACCGAGTTTGCAAGTCTGGCAATGTCTGTGTAGTGTTTTATCCTGTAATGTGCGCAAGACAAACACTGGTGATGCCTTACGCAACACACCTAAAGGGATACCAGATAAACAACAATTTAAAGCAACTGTGATAAAATAATAAATTCAAGAAGAGAACAAGACACGGGAGAATGCACGAGGGGTGAGTACACGGCGGAAGATGTGATGACAATGTTGAGAGAGGAGGGGAAATGCGAGGAAGAGGCACGTTGCAGAGCAAGCCATTACTGGGAAGACGTTTTGCTTTGTGTAGAGCTTTATCAAGAGCTCGGCAAGTTTGCAACGTTGGTGGGTTAAAGACAAGACTGAGGAAGGCAGGGAGAAATTGTGGAGTGATATATTTTATAAGTTTTATGAAATAAAATTGGGTACATCGGCCGTGTGCTGTTACCCTACTGCATATTATGGGCACAAAAGTAACCAGTGTTTCCCTGTTATATTCCATTAAGCAGGATAGTTTTTCCTATACAAGGTAACGAAATCTGTTAGGCTGAACTTTAAAACCTCAGTATGGCGATGAGGATATCGTTAAGCATTCTGCTATGGGTTCAGAAGCTACGAGTTTCAAAGGCTTCCTTCCAGTAGCACTGCAGTTATTATTGCTTGGGAATTACTATCAACATGGCACATCCCATACACACGAGGGAAATGAAGTTTATGGAGTTATCTTCATCAGAAAACGACTGAAATATATTTATATATCCAAGCTTACATACATATTCAATGACAATCGTTCATTACAACTTAAGTTTATATACCTATAAATACATAGTTATACGCAGTGTAAACCCACTGTTGCAATATCTCTTGAAAAAACAATTTGAACATCAGGAGACCAACACTACGTCACTGATGCTAAAGTAACACCAAAACACCAACTAAATTGCTGACTCAAGATAAGTTAGACAGGATTAACTACGTATTACGTTAATGGGTAATATATTTGGGTTGCGTAAGGGGACAGGGTGGAGGGGACAGGGAAAGGGGTGGAGGGTACAGGGATAGGGGAATAGAAGAGCTATTTGATAGATAACATGGGGGTGAGTGTTGAGCAATAGTTGAGAGTCTGCACTGTGATGTATGCGAAGTGAGAGTGGGGATGAGGTGTGAAAGTGAGGGTTAGGTGTAAGTGGTGTTACTAGGAGGTAGAGATAAACGTACTAACAAGGGGTTTATAAAAATCCTTGGACGCGAAAATGTGATCCTTTGTTCCGGTAAGCCAGAGAATGCTTAACCATGAGTATGCAGCATCAGTATGTAACTGGTTGCTTCATCACTAATATCCAACACCGGTATGCTAGAAGTTGCTTAATCACTGAACGAGTCATCTTCTGACAAAGAATCGCGTCAGGAGACACTTTCTGGTGAGAAAACCACCACCACTATGAAGTGGAAGATATCGTAGGCAAAAAGACTTGCCACGTGAGATGTGGGAATAATGGTGGGGGTGAAAAAATAATTGCGGTATCTTTGAGCACCACTTAATTTGAAACCTGAAGTAATAGTTTAAAATATTTCAGTGGAGCACGGTGCAGAGAGCAAAGGTGTCATAGTATCTAGACGGACCAGGCGCAGACGGTGGTGGTGCAGATGCTGATACAGAGTAGCCGCAGACGAAGCAGGTGCAGATAGTGGAGGTGGTGCATACGGAAGTGGTACAGTTGGTGGTGTAGTCATAAAGAGCGCAGGAAGTGGTGGTGCAAGAATAACCTATATGGATACCAGTGTTCCTCCAATACGAAGGTCAAACTCTTGTTTATCTCCTATACTTTTAAATCACTAACATAAATTTTCGTACAGACATGTCAACTATACCTTTCCAGAACTCGAAGACCAGAATATCAGAAGTCAATAACAAATTTCCGTAACTCGAAAACCAGGATCTAAAACACGAAGTAGCTAATCAAGATAAACAAGGGCGAATAAGCTACTTTTTGAAGCTAAATTACCCTATTCAGTATCACGAGTCTTTGGAACCTACAAAAGTCTAACGGAACTTAGCACTCAAGACAAAAATTCAGCATCCCGAGTCACTCCAGGATTACATGTCAGTGAGAGTAGATGTAGAAAATGTTGAACAATAAAACTCAGGTCAAGGTATCGGGGGCTACATTTTCTTTGCCAGTTTTTAATTAGTATCATTAAATAAACCGCACTGCACGGATCTCTTTTACCCAACACTAATCCTTCTAGAAGTCTGGAGCCTTCTTACACGCTGACATCTTTCGGGTATTATTTTAACATATTGTGTAGGAATTTTTTCCTGGATGCGACCCTCAACAGTCGGTTTCAACACCGAATAACAAATTATCCAGCTTTCAATATAATAAAACGCGAATCCAAACCGCGAATTACTTAAATGCTAAATAAAAAACACCAGACCAATACGATGAATTTAAATTAATAGGGAATTATTCTTCATGAGGTAGCTCTAAGCCTGCACGGGTCCTTCGAATCAAGTTTGATCCAAAGGGAAGAAAGACTAGCTCCAGCTCCTTCGAGAAAGAGCCCGTCATGTGTATAGGGAGAAGGTAATGGTATCCTATAGTCATATACAGGTGAGACGATGAGGGAGAATGGTGAAGATGCACTTGGGTGACGACATTCATCACATCCCACGCTGCAGGGAGCGTAGGCTAAGCACGTAGGCTGGAAGTGCTAGTGGGAAGGACACACCTAAAGCTTGCTACACCTGTGGCGCAACACATACCTTCTCACCTCTAATGTAACCCCTTTCTCAAAATAAAAAGTTAGCTGTCGAACATGACAGTCCCATAATTTGTAGTTAGCGTACTCCAATCTAACATACTAACACATACCAACCCACGTTATCACGAGTGACGAGCACACACCTGACGCATATTGCACACATTCATAATAAACTAACCCAAATACAGACCGCCACCTCACTTAGCAAGGAATATGAAATATCAAAAATATAATGAAAATAAATATACAACTAACTTCCTTTACAAGAACACAAGCCAGGTCCAATGTTGGTTCATCATGACACTAATGACCTGCTGTATCAAAAACAACAAATTCTGTCCTCTAGTACCCTTTATTATTGAACTTAAAATGACTGCAGCCAATACTACTGCAGAGCATTATACAAGAATACTAAGCAATTGTCATATAGCAGAATCCCATTAAATTACACATTGTTAGTGTTACACTTATTTCACGTACATACTTATACAACACAAGGAAAATTCTAATAATTATAATACATTACTTAACCAATCTTCGTCGTTGATAGTGTTCGATAATATATCAATTAGTAAACAGTTATGCAAATATTACTGATAATTAATTCGAATTTATATCTCTTACCAGTAATATTAGACACAAAAAAGGAATATTCATCTAAATTTTTATGATGCTGAAGAAACTCAGACTTAAGAGATCAGGTGTATAGAGTATATTACCAACAAAAAGGCTTTTGTCGTTCCACTTCAACAAACAGAAGCGAAAACTGCCAAAGTAACCAACTGTAAACATTCCTTAGAGGGAGAAATTTAAAGAGCCACGTCTATGTTTACACCGCCCTCCAGACTAGCAAACGATAACATTCCTTTTAAATTAATATCAAATGCAAACAATACACAAATAACCCGCACATAACGACGTTTCGGTCCGACTTGGACCATTGACAAAGTCACACTAACGCGATAATCGTCTACGACGAACAGAAACGTATTCTAAAGTTTTCTCTCCAAATTGTGGATTAGCGAAAAGAATTACTTTCCACATAATGCCTCAGTACTTATGACAATCTTTTGATACTTACAACATAATGCCTTGGTACTTGCCACAAGCCTAAAGTATTTAAGGTACGAAGTAATTTAGGAAGGTGCCATAAATAAAGACTCTTTCAGGAACATACTGCAGGCCAAAGGTTGCAGAGGTGTGCAACATACAAAAAACCGTTCTACATACCTGCCTTAAGTCCCTTATTAATAAAATAAAATTAAGCACCAAACTCCTAAGGATTATACAGCACTGTGGGGGAGGATGTGATAAAGTAGTATTGTGCGAAGGTTAAGAATGAGCGAGAGGCAAGTGTGTGCAAAGTTAAGGATTAGTGGGTGTGGGGTTAATGCAAATAAAATTGAAAATCAAAGTTCGTGTAATAAGTTAGTTTCAGTTAAAAAGTAAGATTGAGTGAGTCTGCCTCAAAGGTGGGACTCAGCAAGGTTAGTGAGAGTGCTGGTGTGGCTTAGATGTCGAAAGTGTATCCTGTGTGTACTCTTATAGGCAGGACAATCTCTAAGTTGAACTGACAATGCGACCTGACTCCCATCATAGTGTGGTGCCGGATGTTTCTCCCTAAGATGTCCGTTAGTTTGTCCCGTGTGTCCATTACGCAAGCGCGAGAGATTAGACTTCCAAACCCAATAACGGTGGAAAGATTATGATCATAATCCTATACGTGCTAAAAATGCGACATAGCCGAAGATGTATACACAGGACAATGGGTGGGAGGGAGTTTAATTTCTGTATAGCCTGTAAGGCACTATGGGAATCCGAAACAACTACAAATGACGAGGCGGACATGGTTGAAATATGATTGATAACAGTGGGAATTGTATATAACGCCGCTGTCAGAATAACTGGGATATATACACTAAAACTTATCCAAAGTTATACTCGCCCTAAAACGCTCTTTCAGCCAAACTACAATCCTAAATGTTTCTAAATACAGTGTTCGCCATAATCCGAAACACAACCATAAAAACGTGAACAATGACCAGCACCTAGCCACAGAACACACAGATGCAGCCGAGCCCTGCAAATGCAGCTGTGTACTCAACTTGGTGAGTACACAGGTTGTAGAATGGTCAGCACACCCTTACTACCCGCCCCCGAGATGGGTTGAGGACAGGCACCACCTTATATTTCAACTTAAGTTTTAGTAAGAGGCTCACGTTTCTCCTGCTTACACGCAACTCACGTCTACGATAACGATACTGAATGGGCAAAGAAAAGGCCTGGCTCGACGACTTTTGCAAAATGAAGTCTGGAGGAGACCAGGACTACGGAGGGGGAAGAGGGAGAATAAGAGAAAACGGGGAGGGGGTAGTAGAGCTACGTAGGAAACAGACGTAGAAGAGGAGGCAAGTGTAGAGTATTCTCCCTAAATGAGAAGTGAGTGAAATAAAGGAAGATGAGTATTAACATGATCTCCAGTAACTCAAGGTTGTGGATATATAACGTCTGGTCACGTCAATGTTATGAGAGGAAGAAACAGGAGTGACTCTTCTTGTCATGCAGAATGACTGACCATCTCACTACACAAACACTGTCAAGGCTGGGCACAACCCCCCCCCCCTCACACACAAACACTTCTTATGTAACTCATAATACTCATACATATTTAATCACTGAGAAACGTATAATTCTTTTCGTACAGCCAGACGCCAGCAGTTTCCACAAGCTCAGTAAATTGCTTTATACACACATACACCTGTGTAAATTATATCTTATTTATCCAAGTGTGAAGTTTATTACTTTATTTGTCCAAGTGTGATCAATTTATTTATCCTATATGCACGTAATGCTTATTCGCCACGTGAGGTCACAGACCCTGAGCTGCTTTGGGGATTAGTGTGGACGGTTACAAAGCATGGCTTGCTTCTGCAGTGTTTTAAAAATTGAGGTTGGAGAGTTGAAGGAGGAGGTCTTGCTTCTCCAGGAGGAGATTAGGAGGCTGAAGGTCCACCTCAATGGGTCTGGGAGAGAGTGTGAGGTGGCTGGAGTTGTGGGGAATGAGGCTTCTAGCAGCGAGGTGCAGTCTGTCTCTCGCTGTGAGGAGGCTGTAGTTGGGGAGGCAGCAACGGCTACCAGCAGTGAGGTGCAGCCCAGCACCTGCTACAAGTGGCGAGTAGTTCACAGTAATGGAAGGCGCATCAGAGTAAGGAAAGTTAAGAGTGAAGATCTGAAGGTAGGAAATCGCTTCTCTGTTCTTCAGGATGAATGTACTTCAGTGGCCAGTGAAGGTAAGGGTACTACTGCCCCTGCTAATGGAGGTAAGCGCGTTCTTGTGGTTGGTGACTCTCAGGTAAGATACATTGACCGTGCTTTTTGTAATAGGAATAAGAAGATGAGAGATAGAGTGTGCTTCCCTGGAGCTGGTGTTGGGGACATTGTCAACAGGCTGGATAATATCATGTCAGGTAATGGGAGCAAGCCCATTATCTGTCTCAGTGCTGGTGGAAATGATATTGGGAAGGGTAGGAGAGAAGAGCTGCTAGATAAGTACAGGTCAGCTATAGATTTCATTAAGTCTAAGGGAGGGATCCCAATCATATGTAGCATCTTGCCTAGAAGGGGAGTAGGAAATGAATGGTTGTCTAGGGCAATTGGTGTAAATTGCTGGCTAGACAGATACTGCAAGGAACTTGCAATCCCATTCATTGACAACTGGAACAACTTTTATGGCAAACATGATATGTATGCAAGGGATGGGGTACATCTCTCTGGGGCTGGGGTGGTAGCACTTGCAGACTCGATTGAGAAGGCCATTGGTGAAATGCCTATGATTTTAAACTGATGGAAGATAGAGGTATGGGTGTGTGTGGGAAACAAGCAGGTTGCAACACTTGGGTTGGAAACAGTAAATGTATAAAAGGCATTCAGCATGAAGTTATAAATAAAGACAATAGATCAGGTCAGCAAACAAAGGGGGACAGCAGAGGGCAGCAAGGGACTAGCTCCCTTAAGGTTTACTATACTAATAGCAGGAGTGTAAGAAATAAGATAGATGAGCTAAGATTAATTGCAAGTGCAGGAAACATAGATATTATTGCTATAACAGAGACCTGGCTCAATCTGAAAGATAGAGAGATGCCCTCTGAATGTCACATACAAGGCTATAAATTATTCCACACTGACAGGGTCAACAGGAAAGGTGGTGGAGTAGCGATGTATGTCAGAGACAATTTAAATTGTTGTGTTAGACAAGATATTAAATTAGAAGCGTCAGCCACTGAATCTGTTTGGTTACAGCTTCTCGAGGGCCGAGAAAAACTGATTTTGGGTGTGATTTACAGGGCCCCAAATCTTGATAGGGAGTGCAGTAAACTTCTATGGGACGAAATTCGTAAGGCATCTACATACGAAAATGTTGTGCTAATGGGAGATTTCAACTATAGACAGATTGACTGGAGCAATTTGACAGGAAATTTAGAGTCAGGTGACTTTCTTGATACGATCCAGGATTGTTTTTTAAAACAGTTTGTGACAGAGCCAACTAGGGGAAATAACCTCCTTGACTTGGTTCTTGCCAGTAGGGAAACACTAATTAATAATCTTGAGGTTAATGAAGAGCTTGGGGAAAGTGATCACAAATCACTCAGTTTTAATATATCATGGAATTCCCCTAATAATGGCAATCAAGTCTCCGTCCCTGACTTTCGCTTGGCTGATTTCATAGGACTGAAAAATTACTTAGGTGGGCTGAACTGGAATGACCTGACTAAGGGTCAGGTAGGTGGTGATGGTTGCCGATATGATGCTTTCCAGGGCATAGTTCTAGCTGCTCAGTCAAATTATGTTCCAAATAGGGAAATCAGATCAAACAAAAATGATCCTAAATGGATGAACAATAGATTAAAATATCTGATTGGTCAAAAGAGAGGCATATATAGGCAAATCAAAAGAGGAGAGGGGCAATTGAGAAATCGATATATTCAGTTAAAGAGAGAAATAAAAAAGGGAATTAGAAAAGCAAAAAGAGATTATGAGGTTAAAGTTGCAAGAGAATCGAAGACTAACCCAAAAGGATTCTTTCAGGTATACAGAAGTAAGATCAGGGACAAGATAGGCCCACTCAAAAGTTCCTCGGGTCAGCTCACTGACAGTGATAAGGAAATGTGTAGAATTTTTAACACATACTTCCTCTCAGTTTTTACACAGGAGGATACCAGCGATATTCCAGTAATGATAAATTATGTAGAACAGGACGATAATAAACTGTGCACTATTAGGGTCACAAGTGACATGGTCCTTAGGCAAATAGATAAATTAAAACCTAACAAATCCCCAGGCCCTGATGAACTGTATGCAAGGGTTCTAAAGGAATGTAAAGAGGAGCTTAGCACACCTTTGGCTAATCTTTTCAACATATCACTACAAACTGGCATGGTGCCAGATAAGTGGAAAATGGCAAATGTGATACCTATTTTCAAAACAGGTGACAGGTCCTTAGCTTCGAACTATAGACCAATAAGCCTAACCTCCATAGTGGGAAAATTTATGGAATCAATAATTGCCGAGGCAGTTCGTAGCCACCTTGAAAAGCATAAATTAATCAACGAATCTCAGCATGGTTTTACAAAGGGGCGTTCCTGCCTTACGAATTTATTAACTTTTTTCACTAAGGTATTTGAGGAGGTAGATCATGGTAATGAATATGATATTGTGTATATGGACTTCAGTAAGGCTTTTGACAGGGTCCCACATCAGAGACTATTGAGGAAAATTAAAGCACATGGAATAGGAGGAGAAATTTTTTCCTGGATAGAGGCATGGTTGACAAATAGGCAGCAGAGAGTTTGCATAAATGGGGAGAAATCAGAGTGGGGAAGTGTCACGAGCGGTGTTCCACAGGGGTCAGTGTTGGGCCCCCTGCTGTTCACAATCTACATAAACGACATAGATGAGGGCATAAAGAGCGACATCGGCAAGTTTGCCGATGACACCAAAATAGGCCGTCGAATTCATTCTGACGAGGACATTCGAGCACTCCAGGAAGATTTGAATAGACTGATGCAGTGGTCGGAGAAGTGGCAGATGCAGTTTAATATAGACAAATGCAAAGTTCTAAATGTTGGACAGGACAATAACCATGCCACATATAAACTAAATAATGTAGATCTTAATATTACGGATTGCGAAAAAGATTTAGGAGTTCTGGTTAGCAGTAATCTGAAACCAAGACAACAGTGCATAAGTGTTCGCAATAAAGCTAATAGAATCCTTGGCTTCATATCAAGAAGCATAAATAATAGGAGTCCTCAGGTTGTTCTTCAACTCTATACATCCTTGGTTAGGCCTCATTTAGATTATGCTGCACAGTTTTGGTCACCTTATTACAGAATGGATATAAATTCTCTGGAAAATGTACAAAGGAGGATGACAAAGTTGATCCCATGTATCAGAAACCTTCCCTATGAGGATAGACTAAGGGCCCTGAATCTGCACTCTCTAGAAAGACGTAGAATTAGGGGGGATATGATTGAGGTGTATAAATGGAAGACAGGAATAAATAAAGGGGATGTAAATAGTGTGCTGAAAATATCTAGCCTAGACAGGACTCGCAGCAATGGTTTTAAGTTGGAAAAATTCAGATTCAGGAAGGATATAGGAAAGTACTGGTTTGGTAATAGAGTTGTGGATGAGTGGAACAAACTCCCAGGTACCGTTATAGAGGCCAGAACGTTGTGTAGCTTTAAAAATAGGTTGGATAAATACATGAGTGGATGTGGGTGGGTGTGAGTTAGACCTGATAGCTTGTGCTACCAGGTCGGTTGCCGTGTTCCTCCCTTAAGTCAATGTGACCTGACCTGACTAGGTTGGGTGCATTGGCTTAAGCCGGTAGGAGACTTGGACCTGCCTCGCATGGGCCAGTAGGCCTTCTGCAGTGTTCCTTCGTTCTTATGTTCTTATGTTCTTATATCTCATAAATGCAAGTGTATTATATTCTAACGTGCATTTATCATAATGGTCAATGTATTTCATGATGCAATAAGCCCGTGTTGATTATTCAGCGCAAGGAGTGGTGGAGGCTCGATCCTCAGTGTTCAAAGTTTCTAATCAATACGATAATGATCACATTTTTCACAGCCGAAGTTCATAGTTTATATAATTAAAAACTTAAATTATAATGCTAAATATTTCCTTGTATGTACTAAAAATATAATGTTTACTATTAGCCTAATATATTCTATCAATGTAATATGTACAGCTCTGAGGTTACATTATCGTACTCTCACCACTCTTACCTCTAACAAGTGCCAGATCAGCCAGGCTGTGATAACTATTTAGACCTGTGGGTTACTAGCACCAAGAGCCTCGTTGGCCATGCTGTCAATAAAGAAGTCCAGCTTTAGGCCGGGCTGCGAAGTTAATAAAACACTAGAAATCAGACACTGGTGATCTCCCACATTATCATATGCCCTGTTTCTCCACAAATAATACTCTATTACGCCTTATTAATTTCCTTATCCTTATAATAAATGCTCTATTTACCACCTTATAATATTAAAGCGATAAACATGTTTGTACAGCATACTGACATTAACGAAATAGTTGACTAAATGAAATCGCTGGCCCACAGATGGTGTCATCTTCATCCTATTTCCTATTTGTATGTCTGATAACACTAAAATGGCTTTCAAATGAGTTGATGTAGGCAACAGCTCTTAGCTTGTGAATAAAGTTAGGAACCTTAATCTAATCTTGTAAAATCCTGTGTGGGAAAAAATGCCCCGTTCCTTCCCTCATAATACTAAATACATTTCCTAAATATTTAATTTCACCATTCAAAATGAGAGGAACAGTCTTCCTTTCCCTCATAATCCTTTCTTACCAGCAGACACAGGCATCCCCCTCTCCTAATACCTCCAGGGTTTAACTTCACCCTTACTCTGCTCTTATTTATTTTCTGTGTCCAATACTTTCACATTACCCCTCCCAGATATTTAAATTCTTCGGCTTCTTCCTTCCAATACTTCGCATTACAGTCTTACATTCCGATATATCTAGTGTTTATTCAGAAGCACAGAGCAAAATCCATCTAGGGAAGACCCCAGCTGTCCCTTACCATCACTGTACTCTCACCAGTATTCCACTCTAAACTTATCAACTTTCTGTAAATGTTTCCCTTCAAGGAGGGAAGGGGAGGATGTCATAATGCTAGGGAATGGACTTCTGAGCGAAGGAAACTAGAGATACATTCCTTTACTAGACTCATTTCTCATTACTCCCACTCCTCTCATTCCCAAGATGTTCCTTAGAGTTTAGGGCTTCCCTACGAATAAAATAATAATACCGTCTTGCTTTATGCTATCAAACAGACTAACGAGTTATGAACAAAGAGACAGAATAAATGAATGAAAAGGAAATGTGAAAAGGAGAGAGAGCCCAATAGCCAGTTGATGTGATCGGGAGGCGAGTGTAAAACAGAAGTGAAAAATAACTGCGATACAGCATTCTGAGGAATAGGGAAGAAAATGTGTAGGCGAGTTAAAAAACAATGGAAAGCGAGAGTGAAGGTGAGGTGAATAACATACCTCAAGAAAGGGATGCCTTGAAAAAAAATGAGCCTG